>NC_081569.1:24946252-25037798 GCF_022355385.1 Mustela nigripes
GGTCATTTCTATTGTTTCTCTGCATTCCCTGAGCCTCCGACCCAACACTACAACACTACTAACTGCCTTTCCTTGTGTATTCTCCACTCCCATTCTCCCCAAACAAAACAAAATTTGATCAAATATATATCTCCTGCTTACAATATTATAATCATGTGATAACTGAACTCTGCAAAATTTCCTAGTGTGATTTGCTTAATTTTTGGAGAGGAGAATAAAAATTCTCTTTGTTCAGGAGGTAACTGCTTTCTTTTAAAAATGTAATGTCATATCCTAGCATCAGTGTTTTATCAGTAATTCTGATTGAACCAGAATCTTCTCTAGGTCTGAGTTCTTCAACAGTCCCTTTTGGCCATCTTCCTCAGATTTGCTTTCCCTTCATCTGCTCATGGACTGCCTACTGATTGGACCTGGAGTCTCCCTACACCATCATCGTAGGAAGCCCCTTCCTCTCTTTCTTGTGTTGACCTCCTCATCTCTAGACCAGTCCTTCCCAGTCTTAGGCATTCTCTTCCCTTATTTTGGTGGAGCATATTCTCCAAGAACTTCCTAAAGAATGTTCCATAGAAGGTACATTTTTGGGAAATCTTGAATATCTAAAAATTTCTTTATCTTCACTCTCGTAGGCTGGCAATAATTGCACCTCAGATTTACACAAATATTAATCTATTGCTGGCTAGATTCTGTTATTGAATATGGATGGGTTCTATCTCATCCTTATTTATGATGATTTAATTGTGACTACTTCTTGCCTCAATTCCTTTACTCCTTGCCACAATCAGAAAAATTCTTTTCCCCTTCAAAATTTGTAATTTTATGATCCTGTGTTTTAAATACAAAGTACTATCTGGGGTTTTTTTTTTTTTTTTTTTTTTTTTTTTCTATTTCATTATGCCAGGCACTAGGCAATTCTTAACTATCTGTAAGGTGAAGACTTCAAATAATAAAAATTTGTCTTCTATTATTCCTTTTTTAAATATACCCACCGTAGTCTTAATGTGTTAAGCATAATGCTAGTCTAACATGCTTCTACACATAAGTTTACAAACATTTGTATCTGAATGAAAGAAGATATAACTCAAAAGTTGATTTGTACACAGTGTAGTGTCAATGAATTTAACATATGTCTGTTCTTACATGCATCTATACACATGCTCCCAAACACTTCTATCTTAATGAAAGAATATGTTACATGAAATACTCATTAATGTAATAGAGTTTCACTGAGTCAGTAACAGGAATACTGTAAAGTGCTTCCACACATACCTTTATAAATACTTATATCATAATGAATAAAGATGTTATATGAAGGAAGTTATATACACAGTTTATTGCAATCTTTTGAGCATCTGGTTATTCCCATATACTTCTACTGTATGCTACTTGAAAGAAGGTTTATACACAATACAGTTTCACTGAGTTAAGCATGTGACTATTTCCATATGATTCTACACATGTTTATGAACACTTACAATAGCAAATAAAAGTGTTGCTGGAAAGATGCATTATATACAGAGTAGTTTTAATGAGTTCAGCATAATGCTACTCCTTCCTATATACTTCTACATGAGTTACATACCCTATCTTAATAAATGAAAATTTCATTTAAAACACTTATTATACAAAGTATAGCTTCAATGAGTTAAGCGTAAGGCTATTCACATATGCTTCTAAATATAAGTTTACGTACACGTCTGTCTTAATGAAGAAAATGTTATTTGAAGAACACAGTATGCACATTGTAGATCTAGCGAGTTAAGCCTACTGCTATATCCATTTGTTTCTACACAGAACTTTACAAACACTTTTTTAAAGTTTTAAATTCCAGTTAATTAACATACAGTGTAAAATTATTTCAGGTGTACAATATAGTGGTTCAACAGTTATTATACAAACCCCAGTGCTCATCACAAGTGAACTCCTTATTCCCCATCACCAATTAACCTATCCCATTAACCAAAATCATCCACCTCCATTCTGGTAAGCATCAGTTTATTCTCTGTAGTTAAGTTTCTTGATTTGTCACTCTCTCTTTCTTTTTCAACTTTGCTCTTTTATTTTGTTTATTCAATTCCACATATGAGCGAAATCATATAGTATTTTTTTTTCTCTGTCAGATTTATTTCACTTCATAATACTCTCTAACTCCTTTCATGTCATTGCAGATGACAAGACTTCATTCTTTCTTTTATGGCTAAGTAATATTCGTGTGTGTGTGTGCGCGCGTGCACATATATAATACTTATTTATCAATTCATCAGTCAGTGGGCACATAAGCTGTTTCCGTAATTTGGCTATTGTAGATAATGCTGCTATAAACATCTGGGTACAGGTATTTCTTTAAAATAGTATTTTTATATTCTTTGGGTAAATACCTAGTAGTGTGATTCCTAGATCATAATGTAGTTCTATTTTTTAAAAAAGATTTTATTTATTTATTTGACAGAGATCACAAGTAGGCAGAGAGGCAGGCAGAGAGAAAGAGGAGAAAGCAGGCTCCCTGCCGAGCAAAAAGCCCGCTTGAACCCAGGACCCCGCTTGAACCCAGGACCCCGGGATCATGACCCGAGCTGAAGGCAGAGGCTTTAGCCCACTGAGCCACCCAGGTGCCCCAGTGTATTTCTATTTTTAACATTTTGACGAAACTCCATACAGTTTTCCACAGTGGCTGCAACAGTTTGCATTCCCTTTTACCACATGCTTACCAGTACCTGTTCTTTTTTCTGTTATCAATTGTAGCCCATTCTGACAGATATAAGGTGATACTATGTTGTAGTTTTGATTTTCATTTCCCTCATGATCTGTAATATTGAGATTCTTCCATGTGTCTGTTGGCCATTTGTATGTTTTCTTTGAAAAATATCTATTCGTGTCTTCTGCTCATTTTAAAATTGGATTATATGTTTTTTGAGTGTTGAGTCCTATACGTTCTTTACATATTTTTGATACTAACCTCTTATCAGATACGCCATTTACAAATATCTTCTCCCATTTCATTGGTTGCCTTTTAGTTTTGTTGATTGTTTCCTTCACTGTGCAAAAACCTTTTATTTTGATGAAGTCCTAACAGTTTATTTTTGCCTTTGTTTCCCTTGCCTCAGGAGACCTATCTAGATAGAAGTTGCTATGGCTGATGTCAGAGAAGTTACTGCATATTCTCTTCTAGCATTTTTATGATCTCAGATATCACATTTAGGTCTTTAATCATATTTATATATGTGGTCTAAGAAAGTGGGCCAGTTTTGGCGCCTGGGTGGCTCAGTGGGTTAAGCCGCTGCCTTCGGCTCAGGTCATGATCTCAGGGTCCTGGGATCGAGTCCCACATCGGGCTCTCTGCTCAGCAGGGAGCCTGCTTCCTTCTCTCACTCTCCATCTGCCTGCCTCTCTGCCTACTTGTGATCTCTGTCTGTCAAATAAATAAAATCTTTATAAAAAAAAAAAAAAGAAAGTGGGCCAGTTTCATTCTTTTTGCATGGTGCTGTTCAGTTTTTCCAACACTATTTATTGAATGGATTGGCTTTTTTTCCATTGGATATTCTTTCCTGCTTTACTGAATATTAATTGATGACATTATTGTGGTTTCATTTCTGGGTTTTCTCTTCTGTTCTATTGATCTATATTTTTGTGCCAGTACCATGCTACATACCACATACTATAGCTTTTTAAAATAACTTGAAATCTGGAATTGTGATACCTCCAGGTTGTCTTTTCTTATTCAAGATTGCTTTGGTGTTTTGGGGTCTTATGTGGTTCCATAGACATTTTAGGATTGTTTGTTCTAGCTCTGTGAAAAATGTTGTTGGCATTTGGATAGGGATTGCATTAATTATGTAGATTGTGTTGAATAGTATAGATGTTTTAACAGTATTTTTTCTTCCAATCCATGAGCATGGAATGCCTTTCTATTTCTTTGTGTCCTCTTCAATGTCTTTCATCAGTGTTTTATAGTTTTTAGAATACATGTTTTTCACGTCTTTGTTAGATTTATTCCTAGGTATCTTATTGTTTTGAGTGCAATTGTAAATGCAATTGATTTCTTAATTTTTTTTCCCACTGTTTCATTATCGGTATACAGAAACTCAAGAGATTTCTGTACATTGATTCTGTATCCTATAACTTTACTGAATTTGTGTTATCAGTTCTAGAGGATTTTTAGTGGAGTCTTTTGGGTTTTCTATATATATGTATATAGTGTCATGTCATCTACAAATATTGGAAGTTTAACTTCTTCTTTGCCAATTGGGATGCTTTTTATTTCTTTTTGTTGTCTGATTGCTGTGGCTAGGACTTCCAGTACCACATTAAATAAAAGTGGAGAAAGTGAACGTTGCTTTTTGCTCCTGACCATAGAGGAAAAGCTCTCAGTTTTTCTCCACTGAAGATGATATCAGCAATGGGTTTTTCATATATGCTCTTTATATGTTGAGGTATGTTCCCTCTGAACTTACTTCATTGAAGATTTCTATCGTAATTGTCAAATGATTTTTCTGCATCTA
The DNA here is from genome assembly GCF_022355385.1 of Mustela nigripes. NCBI lineage: Eukaryota > Metazoa > Chordata > Mammalia > Carnivora > Mustelidae > Mustela > Mustela nigripes. The sequence goes on from NC_081569.1 coordinate 24,950,749, forward strand.
TTGAAATGATCATACATTTCTTATGTTTTCTTTTACTGATGTGATATATCCCAATGAGAGATTTGTGAATATTGAACCATGTTTGCAACCTAGGAATGAATCCCACTTGATCATGGTGAATGATTCTTTTAATATATTGTTGGATTTGATTTCCTAGTAGCTTACTGAGAATTTTTGTATCCTTTTCAGTAGGAATAGTGGCCAGTATTATTATTTTTTTTTATTGTGGAGTCTTAATCTGGGTTTGGTATCAAGGCAATGCTGGTATCATAGAAAGAATTTGGAAGTGTTCCTTCCCTTCCTATGTTTTTGAAATATCATATCTTCTTTAAATATTTAGTAGAATTTGCCTGTGATGCCAACTGCTATTGAATTTCTGTTTGGAGTTTTTTGAGTATTGATTAAATTTCTCTGAATGTTATCCACCTATGCTAGTCTTCTAGTTATTATTGTTTCAGTTTTGTGAGTTTATATAGTTCTAGGAATTTATCCATTTCTTCCAAGTTGTCTAATATGTTGACATATAGTTAATATTCTCTAAGAATTGTTTGTATTTCTGGGTTGTTGGTTGTTATTTCTCTGTTTTCATTTGTGATTTTGTTTGTTCATTCATTTGTTTTTTGTTTTGTTTTGTTTTGTTTTTTTATAAGGCTGGCTAGAGGTTTATCAACTTTTAAAATTTTTTCCAAAAACCTGGTCTTGGTTTCATAGATCGGTGTTTTTTTTTTCCCCTATATCTTTTATATCTACTCTAATCTTTATCATTTTCTTCCTTCTGCTGGCTGTAGGCTTCATTTGTTGTTCTTTTTCCAGCTCCTTTAGGTTTTTAGGTATAAAATTAGGTTGTTTATTTGCGGTTTTTGTTTGTTTGTTTTTCATTTTGTTTTGCTTTGGTTTGTTTTTGCTTCATGAAGTAAGCCTGTATTGCTATCTTGCCTCTTAGGATGGATTTTATTGCATCCCAAAGGTTTTGGACTACTATGTTTTCATTTTCATTTGTTTCCATGTACTTTTTGATTTATTCTTTGATTTCCTGGTTGGCACACTCATTATTTAGTAGCATGTTGTTTAACCTCCATATATTTGTGGTCTTTCCAGACTTTTTTCTTGTGGTTGACTTCAGTTTCATAGCATTGTGATCAGAAAAGCTATGTGCTCTGACTGTGATGCTGAGGCTTGTTTTATGGTCTAATATGTGGTCTGTTCTGGAGACTGTTCCATGTGCACTTGAAAAGAATGTGTATTCTGCTGGTTTAGGATGAAATGTCCTGAATATACCTGTTAAGTCCCTCTGATCCAATGTGTCATTCAAAGCCATTGTTTCCTTGATGTTTTGTTCAGATGATCTTTCCACTGATATAAGTGGAGTGTTAAAGTCCCATAATATTACTGTGTTATTATCAATCAGTTCCTTTATGTTTGTTATTAACTGTTTAATACATATGGATGCCCCCATGGTGGATGCATAACTATTTACAATTGTTATATTGTCTTATTGGATTGTCCCTTTTGTGATTATGTAGTGCACTTCTTTGTCTCTTCTTATAGTCTGCGTTTTATAATCTATTTTCTCTGATAGAAGTATTGCTACTTTGGCTTTCTTTTGACATCCATTTGCATGATAAATGTTTTTCCATGACCTCATTTTCAATCTGTGTGTGTCTTTAGGTCTAAAATAAATTTCTTGGAGGCAGCATATAGATGAGGCTCTTTTTTTTTTTTTTTAAACCATTCTGAAGCCCTTTATCTTTTGATTGGAGCATTTAGTCCATTTACATTGAAAGTAATTATTGATAAATATATATTTATTGCCATTTTATTACTTGTTTTGTCTTTCTTTCTGGAGATTTTCTCTGATGATTTCTTGATTTTGTCACTTTTGGTCTCACCTCTGAAATCAAAGGGTCCCCTTTGCTATTTCTTGCAAGGATGGTGTAGTGGTCCTTTAGTTTTTGTTTGTCTAGGAAACTCTTTGTCTCTCCTATTTTGAATAACAGCTTTCTGGGTCAAGTATTCTTGGGTGCAGACTTTTCCTATTTAGCACTTTGACTATATCATGCCACTCCCTTCTAGAATGTTATATTTCTGTTGAGAAATGCCCAACTACATGTTTTTCCTTAAAAGTTAAGGACTTGGGGCACCTGGGTGGCTCAGTGGGTTAAAGCCTCTGCTTTCGGCTCAGGTCATGATCCCAGGGTCCTGGGATTGAGCCCTGCATTGGGCTCTCTGCTCAGCGGGGAGCCTGCTTCCCCCCCTCCCCCCCACTGCCTGCCTCTCTGCCTACTTGTGATCTCTGTCTGTCAAATAAATAAATAAAATTCTTTAAAAAAAAAGAGACTTTTTTTTCTTCTTGCTATTTTTAACATATTTTCTTTATTATTATATTTTGCAAATTTAATTACAATATGTCTTCGTGTTGACCTGTTTCTTATTTTGATGTGAGTTCTTTGTGTCCCCTGAATCTGGATGTCTGTTTCCTTCCTCAGGTTAAGGAAGTTTTGAATTATTATTTCTTCAAATAAATTTTCTACCCCCTTTCCTCTCTCTCTTCTTCTTCTGGGACTCCTATAATATGAATGTTATTATGTTCAATGGAGTCACTGAGTTCACTAAGTCTATTCTCATAATCTAGAATTCTTCTTTATGTCTTTTGTTCAGCTTAATGAAGCTTTCAGTTAGTTTGCCTTCTAGATTACTAATTCATTCCTCTACTTCTTCCAGCCTGGTGTTCATTGGATCAAGCACATTTCTAATCTCATATATTGTACTCTTCATCTCTTATTGATTCTTTTTTAACTCTTTTATTGCTCTAGTAAGGAGCTCACTGATGTCCTCTATTAATTTCTCAGACCTGGTATCTTTATATTTCTTGCTTGAAGTTCTCCATGAGAGATGTTACTCGTATCCATTTCACTTTGATCTAGCCATGCCCTTGACTTGTTCTTTCATTTGGAATAATTTCTTCCACCTTGGCATTTTTTTTTCTAAGTCTATGCCTTCTCTGTGTTAGAAAAGTCAGTTATGTCACCTGCTTTTGAACGTACTGGCTTCATGAAGATGTCCTGTAGTGCCTGGGGCCTGGTGCTTGGAGGAGTGTCTCCACTGTGTGCACATGAGCTCTGTTGTTCTGTTTTGACTGCTCTATTCTTCACACCAGTCATCTGCTGAGGCTCTCCTTGCATGCCATAGTCAGTGTTTGCTCTGTGACCTGAATGCGGTAAGTTTTAACGAGGTGTGCTCTGGTCTGCTTGTGAAATGAGACTTGTCACCACCTCTACTGTAACTGAGGCCCTACAGAATTCTGGTTCAGAGAAGCAGTATAGGGAGGGGTTTGTGAAGGTCCTTCTGGTGGAGGGGTCTGCTGTGCTGGGACTGAGATAAGTGTGACTGAGAAGGGCACTCCTACCAGAGCAGAGGGATAGAGCTTAGTGTATGCAAGTTAGGCAGCCAGTGTCTGTGCTGTGCTGTTCCCCACAGGGGACTCTATGTTTATAATGAAGGGTAGCAGAGGGAAATGACACTGGACAATTCCTGGGTTCCCTGAGAGGTGTCTCCATGGAATCTGCCTCTCAGGGATGTACTCTAAGAAAAGTAAATAATCTCCCCACAGTGGGCCCCACATTCTCTTTAGATTGAAGTGTCTAGGTTTAGGGTGTCTACCTCCAGTTTGTTTGCCTTCCTTCTTTCCAAGAGTAGGGCAGTGCCCTCCAGGCTTTATATCAGCCTTTAACCTTTGCTCATTGCATGAAGTCATGTAATTTAACCCTTTTCATTTTCCAAGCCAGTGGCTTTGGTGAAATGTTCCCCTTGTGCATCACCTTGTCTGTTCCTCTCTCTCCCTTCTCATTTTTTTTTCCACTTCTTACCTTCTTTGATGTGGCCTCTTCTCTCTCTTCAGTTGTGGTGTTTGTTCTTTAGGTCTATTTCTGGAGTAGTTAGGATGATTTGATACTCATTTATTTGTTTTTATGGGAAGAGGTAAGCCACCACCATCTTTCTCTGATGACTTTATTATACTATTCCTTTAATAAATTCTTTCTTCTGTGGTATTATCTTTCTCTTATAATTTTATTATAACCACTTTATATTGTATACATTTTTCTTATTGCACTAGTTTTTAGGAATTTTTTTACCAATTTACTCTCCAACTATCTACTAATTTTGAAAAACAAATAAACAAATAAAAACTCCAAAGGACTTTCTTGCCCTTGGAATATTCCTCATTAATGGCATCCTGCTATTATTTTGATGACTTAATAATGTCTCTTCTCTCTCTGAGGACATTAATCACCATTACTTTGAAGTTTTTTTCTGGTCCCACATTGCTTCTAATACCTCTGGTACTATTTCTTCCTATTTGTTTTGGAGTACATTTTTTTATATAATAGAGAATTTCCTCACTTGTATCTTATTAATATTTAGAAATAAAGTACTCATGGATGACTGGAAGCTCTCTGTAGGTCTCACAGTGGAGCGAAGTCTGGGAATCTAGAGGAAGTACTGCTTGTTAGTATTTCTAGGTCTTTTTACTTTGGCTTATTAATTTCACAAGGGTTTTTTGTTGTTGTTGTTGTTTGTTTTTTGTTTTTTCTTTGCTTGGGAAGTTGCAAACTTGTGGACACATGCTGGAAACCAAATAAGGAAATGGCATTGTGTGCTTACCTTTTATTTCTGTGTCACTGAATCTTGGGTTTTTGATTCAGCCTCCAAAGATCAGGAAATTCCGTGTTTTATTGGGATGGAGAAAGACAATCACCAGCTCTGTTTGTTTTATGGTGTTTTAACTCCCTCTTCTCTTTTGGATCCATTACAAGTTCTTGTCCTGAGATACTGAGAACCCCTAACTCTTGAGATTCTTAATGGTTCACCTTATCTAGAACCGGGACAGTCTGAGATATTACCTCACTTGTGAGTTAACAAGTTGGCCTACAACAGTTTCATAGATTCTGGGAGAAGAGAGGAGATGCTTGGTTCAAAGACAAAGGACTTTATTATTCAGGTCACTGCAGGAATCATAAGTTCCATATTTCCCTCTATTCTCCTTGCCCCCCCCCCCCCAAGTTCTGTGGGATAAGTGTGAAGCAGTTTTTGTCACAACTGAGGATCTCTGAAGTTAGGAAACCTCAACATTTATTTTTTCATTTTATTCTATTTCTTTTCAGTGTTCCAGAATTCATTGTTTAAGCACCACACCTAGTGCTCCATGCAATACGTGCCCTCCATAATACCTACCACCAGGCTCATTCAACCCCCACCCCTCTCCCTTCCAAATCCCTCAGTTTGTTTTTCAGAGTCTATAGTCTCTCATGGTTTGTCTCCCCCTCCATTTCCCCCCAACTCACTTCTCCTCTCCAACCCCAACATTTTTAATGTCTGCACATCTTTTCATGATGTATTTGATGAAGGAATTTCTTAATTTTAAAGAAATTCAATTTATCAGTTTGTTCTTTTATGCTTATGTTTTAATGTCCTATTTAAGAGATGTTTACGTTTCTCCAATTCATGAACATATTTTAAAAATTTTATTCTTGGGATGCCTGGGTGGCTCATCAGTAGGTTAAGCCACTGCCTTCAGCTCAGGTCATGATCCCAGGGTCCTGGGATCTAGTCCTGCATCAGTCTCCTTGCCCAGCAGGGAGCCTGCTTCTCTCTCTGCCTCTGCCGGCCACTCTGCTTGCTTGTACTCTCTCTCCCTCTCAGATAAATAAATAAATAAATAAATAAATAAATAAATAAATAAAATGTAAAAAAATAAAAAGATAAAAATTCTATTCTTAACGTTTTAGTATTTTAACAATCACATATAGGTCTATAATCTAGTTCAACTTAATTTTTGTCTATGACATGAGGTAGGAGTCAAGGTTAATTTTTTCCCCCACTATGATATCCATTTGCTCCATGACCACATATTAGAAAAACTATCTTAAACAGTGCATAGAATTCTAAAAACTGGGAGTATGTTTCAGCACTTAATATGTTCTACTTTAATGAACTACAAAATGTGAGACCAAATGCAGCTGCCATTACTGTGTATTTACCAAATGGTGATTGGGCTATTCAAATGAAACAAATAAATAAAAGATGTTTTTAAGGAGGTTATAAAAAAACGATAAGAATAGACTTTATACATGTACTATAATTCATAAAAATGAAGGAAAATTATGTAATAAAATAGATAACATTTTTTCAACACCTCTTAACAGTTGCTGTAGTACTGCAGTTGTCACTTTTGTTCCAAAATATCTGCTCACTAAGGAAAATTAGGGAGTGTGGACAAATTGTACTTCTTGTTATATTAAGGAATTTCCTAGGAGATCTCAATTAAAGAAAAAGAGTACCAGGAAAGGCAAATTGGATTCATTAACAAAGTTTTCGTTAATACACATAAAGGATCATTCTGAGTATGGTATCTGACACTCCCTTTCTATGGTACCTGAAGAGATGTGGGAGACAGAGGTTAAAGCTATCACTGAAACCATTGTAGGATATTGGGGCCCTTGCAGCCCCAATTTATAATTTCTTAAGCCAGGGTCTACACAAAAGGGTGAAGTTAATTCTTTCTCACTTTGCTACTAACCACTGTGCAGTTTTGGTCCTCTGAGAGCTACAGGACAAGTGAGCTAATTATAATGTCACCTTTTGAAGATTTTTTTTTTTTTTGAAAGACAGAGATCACAAGCAGGCAGACAGGCAGGCAGAGAGAGAGACAGGAGGAAGCAGGCTCCCTGCTGAGCAGAGAGCCAGATGCAGGGCTAGATCCCAGGATCCCCGGATCATGACCTGAGCTGAAGGCAGAGGCTTTAACCCACTGAGCTACCCAGGCACCCCTATAAAGGTGCCTATAATGGCACCTTTTGGACATGGCAGGTGCCAGATCAGATGGCAGTACCCAGCAACAAAGCAAATCATATACAATGGATAAAGCTTGTCAAATGTATCTGGTATTTTCTAGACTAGGATTAGAGGAAAGAAAATGGACATTACATTTTAACTGTGCAGAGAGCAAACTCAGTCTCTCTCTTTCTCTCTCTCTCTTTCTCTCATTCTTAAAAATGTTTTTATCTATTCATTGAAGAAAGAGAGAGCATGGACAGGGGAAAGGTCAGAGGGAGAGGGAAAAGTAGACTTTCTGCTGACTAGGGAGCTCAATGTGAGGGAGGCTCTATCCCAGGACCCCAGGATCATAATCTGAGTTGAAGGCAGATGGTTAACTGAGCCAGCCAGGTGCCCCATTATTTATTTATTTTTAAATGTTTGTTTGTTTGTTTGTTTGTTTATCTATTTATTTGCTTTAAGGAGAGAGTGAACATAAGTGGAGGGAGGGACAGAAGGAGAGGGAGAGAATCTCAGACTTCCTCATTAGTGCGCAGCCCAACTTGGGGCTTGATCTCATGAGTCTAAGATCATGACTCTGAGATGATGACTTGAGCTGAAACCAAGAGTTGGATGCTGAACCAACTGAGTCATCCAGGCGTCCCTGGGATTGTTTCTTAGATGTGTGAAACATCCCTTTGAGACTCTTCGATATAGATCATGAGCAGGAGAAGGGTTGGCATGAGGAAAATAGGGATTTAGTTAGCAGCTAGGATAAAGACAAATAGAAAACTATCTTGAACATATAAATGTAAGGCATCATTATTATTGGATTTAAAACATTTAAATTATCTTACCTATTTGATTCTCTTAACCTAAGAGTTTGCAGCCAGTTTTCCTAAAATGAAAAAGAAGGAATCACATGGAGGTTAAGAGATTTGCCTACTATTTTAGTAGTCAATCCAGGTCTGGTGGAGCCTAGATCTATGGACATCATTTTCTTTTTTCTTTTTTTTTTTTTTTTTAAGATTTTTTATTTATTTATTTGACAGAGAGAAATTACAAGTACACTGAGAGGCAGGCAGAGAGAGAGAGAAGGAAGCAGGCTCCCTGCTGAGCAGAGAGCCCGATGCAGGACTCGATCCCAGGACCCTGAGATCATGACCCGAGCCGAAGGCAGCGGCTTAACCCACTGAGCCACCCAGGCGCCCGGACATCATTTTCTATCTCGTGCCTCTTATTCTCTGTAGCCTCACTGTTTCCACATGCCTTCTCACCCTAAATCCCTCTCAACAATCCTGACCCATCAGCCTATCACGACCACTCTCAGGCAAATTCTGCTGAAAAATACTGCTCTTCCTATATTTCTACTCTATTCAACATATGCAGAGACTCCCCACTGGCTCCTAGATTACATATGAATGTCAAAAAACCAAAAACTTTTATTTATAAAGAAATAGTTGTGTGCTAATTTGAACAGCTAGATTGTACAAAAAATGGCTTGAAAATTCCCTTTTGATATCCTTAAAGAGCTGGATTCCATTATATATATATCTCTTTCTCTTCAGAACCTCTTAACCTCAGACTGGAGTTGGGAAGAAATATTGCTTAGGTTCCCTCAAATCATTCTTGGGCACCAGACATTGTTCTGGACCTCGGAGCAAATAAGCTCGTTACTTGTAACAGTGCCCAGGGAAAGACAAAGCTGTGGGTTATGAAAGTTCCTTCCACATGGCATCCCTTTACTCCTGCAATCTCCAGTTTCTCAGTTGTTCACATGTTTTCATAGTCTAAGTCATAGTGAGCTAAGTTTGATTCATCATAGCATGATCTATATTAACTTTTAACTTTTCCATATTTACGTTCTCTTTCTCTCTCTACACACACACACACACACACGCACACACACACACACAGACAATTTTTTTTTTGCTAATATGTGGAAAATCAGTTGCAGGCATCACAGCATGTCATCTCTGAATATTTCAGGTTTCCTACCTATGAATGAAAGTTCTACTCCCTACTCATAATACCACTAAAATAAAGCTATCATTTAGTATCTAATATATGGTAAAAAATTTTCCAGTTGCATTTGAAATGTCTTCCATAGCTATGCTATTTTGATCCAAGAATCAAGGTTCACACGCGACACTAATTATGTCTCTTCAGTCACTTCTGAACTAGTTCGGCACCCTCCTTTTTGATTTGTTGGGTTTGTCATGGCATTTACTTTTGTGAGGATTCCAGGTTGGTTATGTGCTAAATGGTAGAATGTCCCACATTCTGGAATACCTGATTGTTGTATCATGATTAGATTTACAATGAACATTTTTTGGCAGTAATATCTCATTGGTGAAATGATTTTGATTAAGCACTAAATACTAAGCATTACATTTTCTGTTTTTGTGATAAGGAGTCTTCATCATAATGGGCATGTGTTCCTTAGCTTCCAATAAAATTAATAAGTGATATCAACACATGCAGATCTCCTTCTCTGAATGGAAAATGATATCTCTCACATTAGATCCATGTTGCTTTTGAAGTGTTTAGAAATTCAGCTCCATAATCAGATCAGTAATCAGTCTTGGATCAGAATTTTCTGCATATTGTTCTTATAAATATCTCCAAGTGATCCAAGGTGACAGTTGTCCTTCTAAATATTATTACTTGAAACATTTGGAAAAAAAAAAAAAGAGTCCAAATTTTGACACAATCTCTTTCTTTCTTTCTTTCTTGCTTTCTCTTTCTCTCTTCCTCTCTCTTTCTATGTCTTTATCTCTTTCTTTCTGATATGGGGCAAATGGAGTGGGGTTTCTTATTAAAGTACCATATGAGTGATGATACATTTATCTACAACTAGATTCAGTGTTGGGAGGCACCTACATGATTGTGTAATACAGTGTTCCAACTCACTGCACCAACTCCCTGCAGAGAACTGGTCCCCACTAGCCATGGTGACATCCGTTACCAGTGGCATCCAATAAAATTTTTGAGTTAAAATTCCCCCCATTTTTATTTATCAATATCATTTTTAGTTCTTGTAAGCCTTTATCTACCTTAAAACCCTTCAAATATTTGTAGACAACTCTACATTCTCAGAAGAATTTTCTTCTCTGGTTTAAATATCCTAAGCTTGTCCTGGGTATTTCCTCTAAGTGGGAACTTTCTGCATGCTTTCTTTTTGAAATGTGTATTCCTGCCCTCTCTCCCTCCTTCCATCTCTCATTTCCTTGCTCAGACAGTAATTCAGGTCTGCCATGTACAAACCAGGCATGGAAATGCCAAGCTGACTGCTTGTCCTCAGTGAGCTCATAAATCACAAAAGTGCAAGGAGATAATCAGAAGAACCAACAGTGCGCATAGCAGTGACTCAACACCATGACTAGGACTGGGGCTTCTGTTACACTCATCACAAAGGAGGAGGTGGTCACTGGACCCAGAGAAAAGAGAAGCTCAGTTTCGTATGAATGGTAATATTCTAGGGAGGAAGAGGCATGGCCTAAGTTCTGGATGGGGGAGTGCAAGATGAAGACATGGAAGGTACAAAGCAGGGAAGTATAAGGTGGCAGGAGTATGGGATGAAGAAGAAAGCAGAAAGCCATTCATAAAGAGTCTTTTGGAGCCTTTCTCAGTTGTTTGGATTATGTCTTGGGCAGTTGGAAGCTTCCAGAATGAGTTTTACATTACAGAGTTAGTAACAAGATAGACACACCCTTTAGAAGGATATCTGATGGAAAATGCATATCTATATATGAAATAGAACATTTTCTTGACTAATCATCAGATGTACCAAGGAAGAAAAAAATTTAAAAGAAAAAAAATGTATTTTCCTTTTTTCTTAACACATTAGTATTTCTTACAGCAGCTTAGTTGGTTGTAAACAGAATATTACCATTGATTTCATTTTATTATTGTAGTTGCTCTTTAAACTTTTAAGAAGTGATCTGACATGTATAACAGCTTCTTCTTTGGGTTTTAGAGCCTTTTTTTTTTTTTTTTTTTTTTTTTTTCATTTTTAGGAAAGTAAAGGCATTCTGTGCCCTCCTTCCCAGCATTAGTACTCTTTGGAGAACTCTCTGGGATAGAACAGATGTTGCAGGGAGATCTGTTCCTGTTCTCTTGGCTTGGCCCACATATAGAAAACTGTGGCAACCCTCAGCTTTCATGTACTGCAGCCACCATGCCCATCAGTATGGTCACACCCATTGGGTTCCAACACCCAGTGAGGCACTGGCATTGGACTAGCAAAGCAAATAGCTCCTGCTGTTTCCAGAGGAATAAAGATACTCAATATATTATCACAAATAGTATTACTATAATTTTGTTTAAACAAAATGACAACAAAGGAGAAGCCAATCATCCTACAGGATGAATATCTCAAACTGTGTGCATGTCATGCTTGTTTAGCAAAGATAATATCCCGCCTTTCTTAGCATATTTTTTCCACAGAGATGATGGAACAAGTCTTGCAGCCTGAAATTCTATCTCCTGTGTTACCTCAGGGGAATTTAGACTGAAGACAGACTCTTCATACCAAAAATTAAAGTGATAGGAAGCTTCATTCTTCCTAGGTTTAACTCGCCAGCCAGTGAGACCTTGACTAATTTTGCTCAGCTCCTCTGAATATATACTTCTCTAAAATATAATTCCCTCTCTGTGGGGCGCCTGGGTGGCTCAGTGGATTAAGCCTCTGCCTTTGGCTCAGGTCATGATCTCAGGGTCTTGGGATTGAGCCCCACGTTGGGCTCTCTGCTCAGAAGAGAGCCTGTTTTTCCCTCTTTCTTTGCCTGCCTCCCTGCCTACTTGTGATCTCTATGTCAAATAAATAAATAAAATCTTTAAAAAAATGTATAATTCCTCCTCTCTGGTTCTCTGGACTATGATTAGCCCCATATTAATGGGTCCATGACTATCTCTCTTGTTTATCAGTCATCTCTGCCCCCAAACCCAATGTGTGGGTCACTGTAAAGCTTAAAAAAATATATTTGTGCAATAAATATAATTTTGGCCATGACATTTGTTAGCATGTCCAAGCCTGGTGTATTTCCACCCAAAGTGTCTTGAATCAAATATCTTGCTCAAATATGTCCCACATAAGTATATTCCTAATTACTCATTAACATCTGTTGAACCAATGCTCCTAATTCTACTTCCTGGAATTGGCCTTTAAAAATTATGTCCTTCAAATATTTGGAACTATAATCCCATTACCAATAAGTCTTCCATTTTGGTTCAAAATGCTTTGTTGTCTTCTCTCAATCAGATTCCCTTTATTAGGCTGGTTGGACAAAAGAAGTATTTTTATCTAACTTGTTCCTCAGAATATTCAACAATGAACTTGAAAAATAAGTTTCCAACCATGAAGTGACTCCAGATGTAATTAATTCAGTGCCTAATGCTGGGTCCTTAATAGGGATAAAAGACTTCTGTTTATGCAGCATAAGGCTATACTAGCATTTTTCTATTTTATTTTTTGCGTATTGTTTTATTGGTCTATTGATTTTTGCTGGCTTAAATTTTGTTTGTAGTCCAAACTCTGAGGCCTTTTCTCAAATCATTTCCTGCTCATGATCTCTTCTTATTCAGTTCTTATATACTTAATTTTTACTTTTTATCCCTTTAACACTTCTTCTTAGTTTAAATTGATCACAATAACCTGCGGAGAATATTTTGGGCATTAATTTCACCTAAGATATTCTTCTCATTCCACAGAATGCTCAGCTCTGGTTCATAATGTTATGATGTTCCATATTTTCAAATGTGAACAAATGTTTATGATGCTGGGAAGTGTGTTCTCAGCTGATACTAACTTCTACTCTCTGAGAATGACTCCAATCCTCTTTAAACCTCTATACTGCTCAGCATATAGCTGCCACATTTCTATGCTGACCACAGCATTCAGTGTCCACAAATGCCTGTTAAAAACCAAGACATACAGGCTCTCTTTGGCTTTCCTCTAATCTGCAATTGCAGTAGCTGTCTTGAAAATGGTTTGCTGTCAACCCCCCCCCCCCACTGATTCCATCTTATTCGTAGTGATTAGAGTATCATTTATTAGAGGCTTAAAAACCACCTAATAATTATTTATTCTTACCATTGAGGAGAGATTGTTAGATTTACCTGTCTATCTCAGACCTACCATGTCCCTGTTAGGAAAATCATAACAGCATGCACCAGTTTCTACTATTCCATAACCACTACCTTCTCTGCACTTCCAAGGGTTTGTAGTTAACATCTATATGGGGGTAATTCTCTTGAACATGAAACCTTCAACCTAATTGTAATCACTAAATGTTACCTTCCACAGCTAAGACTTCCTGGAAGTCCACGTTAGTCTTACATTTTCCTACACCCCCTGGATCTCTCATTATTTCTATAACTCACTAGAGAGCACCATCTCCTGTTCTAAAATTCTCCTGCCTCTCATTGCTTTGCTGGGCTTCACTTAGCATTAACATTTATTGCCATCTTTAACTTCTAATTTTATACCTAACCAAGCTCTAAGATTTGGTAATCTTACCTGTCTGGCAGCTGTGCCTTCTTTTTAAATCCCAAGGTCTAGTTCATGTTCGCATATCCTCTTGCCTGGGGCATTCCCAGTATAATCAGACCCTGCCCTTTGCTTCTCTCCTCATATGTTACAGCAGATCAGTTTGCTGAAGCCCCGATTTTAACCTGGTATTTTCCTTTCCAAAGCTTTCAAAGTTTCTCCATTTCCTGTGGAATCAAGTCTTCCTTTTATCCCTCTTTTTGGACACATGGAAATCTTCATTTTGTCATTCACTTCACATTCCTTTGGTGGCAGACTGAAGTTTATGACTTGATTCATTCTGCTGGTCAACCTTGTCTGTTGCTTCCCTCTGGAAGGCTGGGAAAACCTAAAAAGGAGGCAGCAAGGAGCTTGGGTTCAGACTCTCAGGCCAAACACTTCCTTGAAATGTATTTCCTTTACTAACAGAATGGAAATATCTATTAAAAAATATTAGTAGAATTGTAAAATGTGGCTGAGGAGTCCTGAAAACAGTGCTCAGAGTGTGATAAACACTTGCTGTATAAGTGCAAGCAGTTGCCTAGTTTAGGAGATTGAAGTGTTCGTTATTTCAAATACTATAACTTAACTCCAGTGAGCCTCAGTTACCTTCCTGAAGAGTGGTTGGTCATACAGATAAAAAACAAGGTTTACAGTTAGACAGACCTGGGTTTGAGGTTCAGCTAAGCCACCTGTTAGCTCTATGACCAAAGGAAAACTAGTTACAGTTAGTTACAAGAGTCCAGTTATGACATCCTCTTAATGCAATGCCTTGTAAGCAGTTAACAAAGAATTATTGAGGGGTGCCTGGGTGTCTCAGTGGGGCAGAGCCTCTGCCTTCAGCTCAGGTCATGATCCCGAGGTCCTGGGATCAAACCCCACATCAGGCTCTCTGCTCAGTGAAGAGCCTGCTTCCTCTTCTCTCTCTCTCTCTGCCTACTTGTGATCTCTGTCAAATAAATTTTAAAAAATTAAAAAGGAATGATTGAATAAATGGAATCCTGAAAATGGTCAAAGAAAGATGAACTGGAAGACAGCACTATCACTTTCTATTTAAATGAATGTGAGCAAGGCACTTGACCCCTCTCTGTTTCACTTTTCTCCTATGAAAGTGTAAGGATCAATGAAATAATGCATTTAAATAGAGTAGCATGCTCAAACTTATTTGGCTCTCAATAAATGTTAATTTTAATACATTATAATAAATAATAAATAAATAAGACATGATGCATAATGTTCCTGGTGGAGCTGGTGTGCAGTATACATTCAATAAATGATATTTGTCAGTCATCATCACTGTTGTTGTCATCATCATCATTCTTCTTATCATTCTACCTTTTCCAATCCCAAAATCATTCCTTTTGATAGAAAAGGCATAGATAGTATTTGAAATAGACTTAAACTCAGAAAAGTAGAAATCCAATGACTAGCTAGACGCAGATAATTCTTCCAGCTATTTCCAAGGCTGGAATTTAATCAAGGATAACAGTATTCTGGATTTTTACTTTATTTCACTCTGTGTGTGTGATATTCCTTAGTTTACTATTGGAGACGAGAGAACATATTTTTCCCTTATGATCACTATCCTACTCAATGGATCCTCTGTTATTTTTCAGAAAATAGGTGAAGAACCATGAAAAATGATTAGAGAGCTTACTGGGAATTTCAAAGAGCAAAAAGGCAAGTTGAAAGCTTCTAGGACAATTGTCCCAAGGGAGACACCTGTGACAATGACCTTTGCTTAAGATTTTAGAATTTTCTCAAGGCCTAATAATTCCTCTTTATCCCTATTACTTTACTGTGTGCTTACACTTTATCTCTCCCACCCTGTCTCCTTTCTTCTACAGGTAGAACTGTAGAAGTTCTTATTCTTAATTTTCTCTTGAAAACTCTTTTCATTTTTGAGGACACCTTTAGCTCTTCCATTCCTACTTATATTTTACCTCCCCTCCTCTCTTGCTTTTAATTCTTAATATATAAATTTGAATTATATGTTAAATGTTTTATACATTAGAGAAGATTTTCACATCTCTTAGAAAAAGTGAATTTATAATCTTTTGTTACTCTTCTCTGTGATCCTTGAATTGTTTTTTTCCCCTCTCTGATTAGTAATGTTTTATTTTTAGGAGAGTAGAAAAAGATATTTTACCCTGGAGACAATGTTTTTGTTTAAATAGGTGACTTTATGTGAATTTACTTATGATTAAAAAATATATTACACAAGCATACCTATGCTAGACCTGTTTTATGAGTACACAGTTACAACATGCGATCCCTACTGAGTGCTGGAAACTATCGTAACTTCTGTACTTATCATTTCCAAGTCTCATTCCACAATGAGCCTTCAAACACAATTTTTGCCCATATTTTTCAGATAAGAAAACTGTTGTTTACAAAGATAATTATTTGGGGGAGCACAAGACTGAGAAGTGGCAGAGAGAAGCTTCAACCCAATGATAGCTGAGTCTAAACTTCCTCTCACTGGGAGGTACTGAAGTATGGCTGGAAAAGCAGAAAACCCCAGGGTTGGCATAGGGTTTTCATGTACTTCTAACAAAATTTATCTTAAAAAAAAAAAAGTTTATATTAAAACACATAGGATGTATTATATGATAGACTGCAGATTTTTCATTAATTTTAAAGCTACAATAGGTAACTTCAAAGTCATCAATGACAGCAACACTTTTGTGGGTTTCTTCATGAATTTTTTTAACTTTTCATTTTGAAATAACTATAAGATATGCTCAGGTAAATAATTATTTAAAATAAAGTACATCTGTTTTATTTTATTTACATATATCAAGTAAATGTATTTTACTTTTTTTAATTTATTTTTTTTTTAAGATTTCATTTATTTGACAGAGAGAGAAATCACAAGTAGGCAGAGAAGCAAGCAGGGGGAGGGGGGGAAGCAGGCTCCCCGCAGAGCAGAGAGTCCGATGCGGGGCTGGATCCCAGGACCCTGGGATCATGACCCGAGCTGAAGGCAGAGGCTTTAACTCACTGAGCCACCCAGGCACCCCAGTGTATTTTACTTTAAATAATTATAGGAAAATACAACAGTAGTGTAGAGAAGTCCTGTGTATCTCTCACCCAGTTTCCCCCAAAGTTTGCATTTTATATAACTACAGTGTCAAAACCAGGAGATTGGGATTGTTATAGTGTGTGGGTGGACATAGTTTAATGCCATTTTATCACATGTTTATATTTCTGTACCCACAATCTCGATGAAGATATAAAGCCATTCCATCACCTGTTCCATCATCACAAACATCTCTCTCCTGATGCCTTTTTATGGTCATACCTGCATTTCTAATCCCCAACAACTGCCACTCTATTTTCCATTTCTACACTTTTCTTCCTTGAGGGTATATTATAAGTGGAATCACACAGTATGTGACCTTATGAGATAGGCTCTTTTTTCCCTCTCACTCCACAGAAAGTCCTTAAGTACTATCCAAGTTGTAGAGTGAATAACTAGTTTATTTCTTTTTACTGCTGAGTGATATTCCATAGTATGAATGTACCACAGACTCCTTAACTATGTACTTGCTGAGAGAAATTTTAGTTGTTCCCAGTTTGGGGCTATTACAAATTAGGCAACTATGAGCATTATTATACTAGCATCTTAGGGCTGCTAACACGAAATGCCACAGACTGGGTAGCTTCAACAACATAAGTCTATTTTCTCACAGTTTTGGAGACCAGAAGTTCCAGATCAAGGTGCTGTCAACATTGGTTTCTAATGTTCGTAGCTTGTACACAGATCCTTCTCACTTTCTTCTCACATGAACTTTCCTCTTGGAGAAGGGGCAGTGCGGGGGGAGAGAAAGAGGTATTAAAAAAATTCTATATCTAAGGAAAACATCTTTCAAAAATGAAGGTGAGGGTAAGACACTGTAGGATTAATGAGTGAGAGAATTCATTATTTGCAGGGATAAACTATAAGAAACATGAAAGGAATTTTTTCATGCTGAAGGAAAATTATCCTAAATGGAAGTTGTCCACTGAAGGATTGAAGAGCTCAGATAAATGTAAATATATAGGGAAATTTAAAACACTTATTTCTTAATATCTTCAAAAGGTATTTGGTCATTTAATGAACAAGTAATAATAATGTAGAATTAAGTTTATAATATATATGGAAATAACATGGTACATAGCACAAAGGATATACTCCTAAGTTTCTAATATCATATGATATGTAAATAATATAATACTAGTTTATAGTAGACTCTGATAAAATATGCATATTATAAAGCATAGCGCCACCAATTAAAAAAAAAAAGAGGTATAGCTTAAAAGCAAATAAGGGAGATATAGTGAAATATGAAAAAATACTTAGTTGATCCAAAAGAAGACATCAAAGAACTATAAGGACCAGAGGACAGATAGAAAAAATAGAGAACAAATGACAAGACAGAAGACAGAAACATACCAATAATCACATCAAATGTAAATGGACCAAATACTCAAATTAGTTACCTAATACATTCATTTTTCAATAGCAGTATTAGCACTCTTAATTATTTTGAAATCATGACAGTGGAATCATGTAAAGAATGTGACAAATAAGTTGTGTGAAAGAAATAAGATTTCATTTTTATTTTGTTAGCATTTTTTGGCCAATTGTTTTAAATGAGTGTTTAAAATAGGAAGGCTGATGTAAAAAATGTGCCAATTATCAGTATATTATTTATGCATTCCCCAAATAGATTTTGAATCTCTCAACTCAAGCATTTTTCAAATTGAAAATATATAATTACTACTTTCAAGTCTGTCCCTTCCAGATTGGGCTTTTAGCTCTCGCTCAGTAGCTGACTCAGACTTCACCAGGGCGGGTGACAGAAAAGAAAGAGCTGGGTATGGTCTGGTGCTGGGGTGACGAGAGAAGGATAGGAAGAGAGGACTAGTGTCTCAGGGCATAGAAGCCTGGATTACACTGCTCAGAAGTGGGTTGGGTGGGTTTGATGCTAGAGCCAGATCATCATAAGTTTCTCCTAAAATTATAGGCCATAATTTGGTAAGGCAGATGAAGCACCAGTATTTTAGAATCCATGCTCCTAAATTAAGAAATAAATTATAGCTTTGAGATTCTGCATCAATCTTAAATCTTGAAACCTCTTCACTTTAACTAATGATAAATATAAATTATTTTTCTTCCACTTGGTCCAATCTAAGAGCTAGAAATAAAGGAATAGTGTTGCATGTAAGTGTTCTTATAGAGTCATTATTCCTGATAGAAGGGCTCCAAAGTACCCGCCATGCCATTGCCTTTCTCTGCAAAATGTTTGTGTGTGTGTGTGTGTTTGATGTGTATGGAGAACAAGAAAAAGGGAGAGAGATAAGAGAGAGAGAAAATGTTTTCCTCTCTTGCCACCTGACACAGCATTTTTACACAGTGTTGGTGCTGAGAAGTGAAGCTTCCTGAGTGCATGGAGTTGTTGCCCCTGTGAAATCCTGGAAGACCTTGAGTTCTCAGGTTGATGGCTTTCCTGGTTGTCAGCACTGGTCAGCACTGGGTTCCACACTGACCTTCACTCCCCTTTCCTCCTTTGAAACCCTTTGGCTCAGAGCCATGACTTGTGTGACTTAGACAAGTCACTATCCTGCTCTTTTGCATATTTAACCCCTCTCTGACACTTCTGTTACTACTTCCATGGGATCTTCTCTGTCTTTCTCTAGCTCCAAGTTTTAACAGGACAGGTGGATCTGGACAGTATTACCTCATTTAGCTAGCACATCTAGCAGGAGTGTACCTGCAGCTCCTAACCTCCATGAGCCAGAGATGTCCACTGAATCCTTTTTAGTTCAGTGTGACTGCAAGCCCCAATGCTTAGTTTAATCCCAGTTATTACTGGGCAGGCACCTTACTCTCCCTCTAGGGACTCAGGGATTTCCAGCCTCATTGCTCAGGTCTCTGTACCCAGAAATCCTGGTCGCATTTCTCTTGTGCAAACTGCGGTCTCAGGATTAAGTGGTGAGTCTGGGAATACTGGGCAAAGCATCCAGCCACTCTGTCAGATGAGGGCTGTCAGGTTGCCAGCGCAGTTTGTACCCCATCATCATCTGGGTGGCCTGAATTTCACTCATTCATGTGTGAATGCACCTAGAGAAATGCTCTTTCTGCTTGCAAACCTCACTCCCGTATTAAGAGAGCAACACCCCCAACAAACGGTTAGACTCCTCTCTTGTGACAGAGGCATAAGAATGCACCATTCTAAAAGTCTATAATCATTTGCTAGCTCTAAAGCTGATATGTCAGGGATTTCTTCTTGTTGCATTTTAACTACCTTCTTCATTTCAAAATGCTCCATGTGTGATTCTCTTTACTGATGTAGGGAAATGCTGTATGCAGTTAGAGTCCCATTAGCAGTTCAGCAGGGAATTGTCTGCATTCTAGCAGTGCTCAAAAGATAACCCAAACGCAAATACCCATTATGTCTGCTCCTTTGGCTAGCAATTCCAAGCCATCTGGATATGGTTGGTATGGTTTTATCAGAAAGAGAGGTGGTAAGGGGGCAAGGGGAGAGTGGACACCTAGTGTGGAAATTCTAAATGACATTCTTTGCTCCAAAGACTGTAAGACTTTATCTTTTACTTGTAGTGTATTTGAGGTTCTTTTGTCTTACAATAATATTTGCAAGAAAATTTTATTTTGAAATGTTTAAATGCATGCAAAACCAGAGACTAGTATAATGAAACTATGTATGCCCATCACTTGATTCAATAATTAAGACTATTTCTCCACACTTTTTCGTGTTTTTACCAAAATACCAAATTTGGGGGGTTTTATTTCAAACCCAAGCCTCTCATCATTTTATCCTTAGGTACTTGAGAACTCATTGTTTGGGGGTAAAAAAAAGGACTTTTAACAGCTAAAACAATGTTATTATACTACCAACAAAACTGCCAGTACTTCTCTGACATCCCATATGTAATACCCAGTCTACATTCAAAAGTATTTGTGTGGCTTCCTTGCTTAAAGCAGTATCAGACTCCAATGTCCACACTTGGAAATACCTACATGTCTGTTGAACGTCCTTTGTTCTCCAACAGAACCTCCATCTGCTTGTTTTCCATAGCATTTGATGCCAGCAAGCTAGGTCAGAGAAATCAGAGGGGTTCCTGCAGGAACGGCCCACAGGGTCCTTTGTTGCACACAGGACAGAAATCAAACATGAGCCAGTAGGACATGAAAGCAGAGTTTATTGAAAGTATATAGAGAGATACAGACAGAGTGTCTGGGAAACTCAGAAAGGAAAGGAGGGAGTCTCCTCTTTGGAGTCCGGGGGTTTTACTGAGGACGGTGTTTTGGTGTCCATGTCCTCCCAGGCATCCAGGAACCAGTTAGAACCTGGTGTTATTCCTTGGAGCCAGGGTTTTGGCATTAAGATGTCTAGCTCTGGTGGTCTGGAATCTGTATATGATAGCTTCATCTGGTCATTCTCACCTGGTTCTTCCTTAGATGTTACCTGTTCTGTAGAAATCATTTACTCCTTGTCCCTTACAAGGAAGACATAAGCCATTTGCATTACAAGGCATATGTCAAGTGGGGTGGAGGTGCAGGTCCTAGAAGGAACTGAAGCAGGAAAAGGAGAAAAAGCAGATTTTTGGGAGCCCTTCAGTTTCCTTATCTTACAGTGATTTGCTAAAGAAATTTTGCTCTTTCCTTTCTCACTAGGCCATTTAACCTGTTCTATTACCCCTCCTTCTGTGCATTGCAAATACTGCATCACATCCTATGTCATCTCTTCCACTTTTAATAGAGCTTCTTGGTGCAAAACTACTTTCCCTCATCAATTAGAGCTATCTGGTTACCTGGAAAGGTTACTGTACAGGAAATGAAGGATAGATGTGAGATCTCTCCTGCCCCCCCCCCCCCGCCCAGTTGTCAGTTTGCAGAGTGGGTGGTGCTCCAGTTCTCTCCAGTGTCATCCAGTGCCTGTTCCCTCGCTCTCCTCCTCCTGCTCCCCTGTCCCCTCTTTCTCTTCCCTTTCCTTTTCTCTATTTCACTTCTTTCCCTTCTCCACCCTTGTACCTTTATCATTATAAACTTACTCATTCTTATGCATTCAGTGTATTTCAATCAGTTACAATGGTTACATTTTGATTCTCACGTATTTCTGTCTTTGGTCAATGGAAGTCCCATAAGTTGGCTTCTGTGACTTTTCACATGATTCTCCTCAGGATGTCCCAGAATCTTTTTTTTTTTTTTTAACATTTCTTTCTCAAGCCCTGATATCACTTATCCCTCTCCAAAGCTCTGCCCCCATACAGTGGGGAATAGCTTTTAGAATACATCATTAGTTACCTATGGGCGGGCTTTCCTATTTGGTTGCACAGTTTCTAGAACCTTCGATGGTTCAGAGATAGGAAGTACACAGTGTCTAAAGAAAGCAGTTGGGATCAAGAGTTAGCCATAGATTTGTCAGTCTTCCACCAGGCCTTTCCCTGGGGATGGTGGATTTTGCTGTTTGTCTATCTCTCTGGGGTGCTCTACTTCTGCACTCCTCTTACCCCAGGGAAACTTTGTCTTTCCTGGCCCAGGGCTTCTGCTACTCAAGGGACATCCTGCTTTTGTGATCATCCACTGTTTGTGACTATCACAGAGCTCCCTGATGCTGTGAGATCCATCAACCTCTTTGTCAAGCACACTTCCTTCTCTTACCTACAGCTTGGGGTCTCCACTGACTTCTAGTTTTACTGTCATTTGCTGACCCATTGACCTGGTTTCTATCAGGGGTCAAATCAACCTTTTAGAAGGATGGAAACTGGTGGGTAGCTTATGGGACCTCAGGTACCCCCTGCATCATCTGTGATCCCAATACCCCATGTTAACCCCATCCACCAGTTTGGTCACCACAAGTATTTTAGGGCTCAGTCTATTCCCTGACACTTATTTGTTTCAAAGATGTTATCCATGAGTTTTCCATATGGTATCCCCATTGATCTGTTCATCGTCTTGCATTGGGAATTTGGGAAAATCCAGAAACCACGCAGACACTCTGATTCCATCACCCAATAATGTTTTAAATTAAAATCAGTATATAATTAGACAGAGCCTAGACATATGCCTCTCATGGAGACATTGCAGACATGTTCCCAGTGGAGAAGATAAAACAAAGCAAATGCCAGAAAGCAAGGCAAATGGGCCCCTGAAGTTTCAACATCCCTCAGGATTGTCCTAAAGAAGGGATGCTTTATTCTCTTTGCCTTACAATGCATCCTGACCTTTGTGCTAATAATAGTTCAGTTGTTGCTTTAAACATTTCTAGTTCACCTCTAACTGCTGGTTACAATGAAAGAAAAGAGCCATTGTCCCTTTCTCTTAAGCACACCTGCAGAGTCACCCAGCAGAATGGTTTGGAGCAGCAGGTCTGGGGCGAACCAAAAAAAGGCTTAGAGAGTAGCTCTTAGCAACCTTGTATTAAAAAGGCTTGGAGCTTAAAGGAAAAAAAGAAAAGAAAAAAGGCTTGGAGCACAAAACTGGTATTAGGGAAACTTATTTTAGCCTATGTAAATAGACATGCAGAGAAAAATGATAATAAGCAAAAAAAAAAAAAAATTCTGTAGCTTAAATATGTCTCCTAAGTAAAATTAAACCTGTTCTTTTAATTTTAATTTTATTAAAGTAATTGAAACACAATGTTGCATCAGTTTCAGATTTACACTATAGTGAAAATCTGTTCCTTTTTCTCTTTTAAGAGATCAACACACTCTTTGGTATGCTAATGCAATGCACATACATATAATAACAATGTATATAATAATGAATTTAGTAAAGAAAGTCAGCAGTCAGCATTCTCCCAGCTAACTTGACCACCCACCCCTTTTATACTTATATTTTATACTTGTATTATACTTATATTTTATACTTATATATTTATATTTTATACTGATACTTTATACTTATATATAGTTCATTCCCAAGAAACACAGCTATAGAATCAGTGTAATGGGGCTCTAGCACTTACCAGCACCAAAAAACTACTATGAGCTTAAGAAAGGTAATGATACTTATTCTTAAACCACTTACTTATAAACTAATGTTTACTGAATAGTGTGGTGTCATCCCAGGCTATGCTAATTAACTATGCTAATTAAGGAGACAAGGGTGGTAGGAAGTCATCAAAACAGAACATGAGTACAGCAGTTACAAAGTATGAAGAACTATGGCTAAAAGTACAAGTGGTTTTATTGTTACTTTAAACATTGGTAGTTTATTTCTACTGTTAAAAGTTAGACTGAGGCACCCTAAAATTTTCATCTCTGTTTGCACAAACATCAGTTTGAGTCAAGCAGTACCAACCCAGAAGTGGTTAGGAACGCCCCACTGACAGGAACGGGGGCAAAGCTTTTAAGGAGCAGACATAGAAGCAAAGAAAGGAAATGATTTGATTAGCTATAGCTTAAGCAGTTTCCTTATTTGGGAAAGCCTAGTTGACTGTTCATGTTTGTTTGTTCTTAAAAATTTCATTTCCATTTCTTTAAAAGATTTTATTTATTTATTTGTCAGAGAGGCAGAGAGAGAGAGTGCACAAGCAGGGGGAGCGGCAGGCTGATTCCACTGAGCCACCCAGGCACCCCCTAAATTTCTTTTTCTGGAATACCAATGCATTTATAAGAATTGAGTCTGGCTTAGGTTTCAGTTTGCTTACATAGGCTGCCAAGGCATTAGAGCCACTCGTCTAATGGCCTGTTTAACTGTTTTAACACAAGTGATTGCCTCTGCCTTCAAAAGTCAGAAAAGCTTCCCAGAAGTGGGGGCCATAGAGTACCAGTCTGAGAACTTGCATGGCAGAAAGCTACAAGAGTTGGGAGTGCCCAGTCCCACCGTGTTGCATTACATTGTGCTTTTCCACTGGAAGGAGAGCTTGGAAAGTTCTGAGATACAAATGCTGAATTCAGTGCCTGATTTTAAATAAAGCAACAAAGAGCATCAGTGACAATGCTCAAGTTATGAGTCTTAGATTAATGGAATATCGTGTGGAAGAGTTGGGGTTCTGAAGCAGGAAAGTGAAGTTCTTGTCTCACGGAGTCAAAGAATAAGTCTCGCAGACAAAGGAGAGTGAGTTTTCTTAAGCGAGGATACAGAAAAAGCTCTCAGGAATGACAGGGGTCCTGAAAGTGGCCTTCCACTGATAGTCTTTTATTTAAAACTGACAAGGGAGCTTGTGGTCTTAACATTCTTGTAATGTCTTGGTAGGAGTAAGGGCTGGTGACAAAATCTTTGATGACTCACATCTTCTTTGGGGTCTGCTTATTCTTTGTTGCTCATAAGTGACGGTCATAAAGAGACCCTACCTCTGACACCCAGGGCAGGGTGATCTGGTTTGTTCCCTCATCTCCGGTTTCATTATGCTTCAGCATTTCTGTGAGCCTGATCCTGTAGCCCTCTACCTATCTCTCCAGGTCTGTCCCTTTTTCAGTGACACTCTTCAGATGTAGATCAGTGGGTCCTACGTGGGGATGATCCCCAACTGGTATCATTTTTTTGGGAGGCAGGCAGAGATAAAGGAAGTTTCTAAAGGAATTTTTATATGTTAAAGTAGACTTATAGGATCCTGGGGCAGGGTGGGGGGCAGGCTAAGATTGCTTTTTGCCCTTTAGCAAAGTGTCAACATTCACACAGTGGAGTCTGTAGTGAATGTCACTCTAGGGGAATATTATTCTGACTGTTTTAAGGACCCATCAATGGGCTGCAAGTAGTAAGGAAATTTAATAACTTTTTCTTTTCCCTTTGTTTCCTACATTAGTATGGTTTGTGTATGTCATACCTGCCTGCGTGTATCTCATTTCTGTGGTTCATTAAGCAGAAGGACACCACTTGAATGCTTCAGTGCATTTCAATTTCTTTTTTTATTATATTTTATTTATTTATTTATTTTCCAGAGAGAGAGAGAGAGAGAGAAAGTGCACACAAGCAGAGGGAGTGGTGGGCAGAGAGAGAAGATTCCCCACTGAACAGGGAGCCTAATGTGGGACTTGATCCCAGGACATGGGGATAATGACCTAAGCCAAAGGCAGACACTGATGCGACTGAGCCACCCAGGCATCCCACATTTCAATGTCTTTCTAAAAACTTTTCAGGGCTGCCAAGAAGACTAACTTAACCAAACCATGAAAAATGATATGAAGTAATCATAGATGTTTCAACAGTGATTATGAGTATTATTGACTCAGTTAATATTTTCTCTTGGTTAAAAACCACAAATAATACAAGCCTACATGTCAAAAATTGTGAAATTCCTCTTCAGCAATTCAAATTAATGCCAGAATCAGAAATACTACATATTTTGTAAATGAAAATAGTATCACCAATGAAGAGCCGCAATTTGCCATATTGAAACGTGTCCAATTTAGGAATCTAGAAAAGCAGTGTTGTCAGTGTTCCCTCGAAAAGCAGCTTGCAACAATGTCCCACACATTGTCCCATGCCCTTTGCAATGCAGTGTCTCTATGCATCTGTCATATGCATCCAAGTTAATAATGATTAGTCACATTCATAAAAGGTGCATTGTGCTTTCTCCTTTCTCCATTTTTGTTGATAATGGTGCCTTCCAGGTTTGTAATCCCTTATTTTTGGTCTACTAACCTCTTTGTAATACAAATTCCTCTGATTTTGTGATGTGATTGTGATTTTGTAATTGTGATTTTGTGATGAACTAAGCTTGTTGCTTAGTCTGACTCCCAAGAAATTTATCATTTTCTCTTCCGCTATAGTATGAAAACTTTAATCAAGGACTACCCAAGTGAGCACTTTGCAGTTTGAAAATGTTCAGAGTTTTACCTCTTTCCAGACTACAAAGAAACAGAACACCCTAGGGTTCTATTGCTAGGTCAGGAACCCATTTATCTTGTGTCTTCAAAAGTTTGAATCCCTACTTGTTGCCATTTGTTCCTTATTCTTTCATGGCAGCAATTTCAAAGGCCACAGTATGTGCAGGTCAGAGGAAGTGCAGGGTGCTTGGAAAAGGAAACAATGTAATGATGTAAAGTGGGGGAGGGGAGCAGTTTTCTTTTCAGCCTAGTATGCCTCAAAACAGCTCTTCTGCTTTTAATCTCTGTTACCCCATTGTTCTCTGCTGTCAGAATAAGTTTATCACCTTGTAGATGTAACTGAAGGCAGTTCTGAGGAGTCAGAGCAGTTCTGCCTTGGAGTGCATTGTGCTAGCTGATAGACTGCCTGCTGGAAATCCTTGGATCCTTGGCTCTTCCCAGGAAATTGTGGGCTCAATGTGCTTCATCTTGATGTCACAGAGCTCATGAAGATGCTAGCTGGCACCGAGGGGTGATAGAGATGAATTGGTCATGACCACCACATTCTTTCTGAAGAAACTTAGTTCTATCTAAGTAGAGGTATGGGGACAGTTAGTTTAGAAGACTGAGAAGATTTCAGCAGTTGAGAACAGATAGGCAAGGGCCTGAGTGGAAAAGCAAATAAAAAGAAGACACTGAACAAGATAACAGCTGTAAAATTGTCCCAGATCACTTAGTGACAGTTGTTTTCAGATGCATTTTCATCCTCAGGTAGCCCACCCTCTGGTGGGCTCTGGTATCCTCTGGGTAAAGTACTAGACTCTCCTACATAGTAGCTTGCATTCACCTTCTTGAGATACACTGATTAACGCATTTCTGTTAGCCAACCCTGGCTCCTTTCATACCCTCAAGCTCAACACAGGGCTCCAACCACATCATCATTTGCCCTATTCCCTTCACCCCAACTTAGATTCCATTTCTAATGTGAACCTATACTCTCTGTGTGTGTGCACATGTGCATGCTTGCATGTGTTCAAGCAGAGTCAGTCCTAGACACTATTGGAAAACACCACCACCAGCAGTTCTGTTTTCTTTCATTGTTCTTTTATCTCCTCCTTCATTCTCCCTGGCCCCAAACTCACTGACTAACACTAATGCTCTTTCCATCCACACTCTGTCACTGTTAGCATATATACTCCTTATGGCCTCTGAAAATTCTCTTAATACTTAGTTAGGACTGAGATTTGGACTGACCGAACAAATGCACAAAATTGTTTTGGTTTGGTATTTTAAGTTTTGTTTTAGTCATCTCAGACCACAATAACAAAATACCATAGACTGGGTTACTTAAACAGCAGAAAGTTACGTCTCACAGTTCTGGAGGCTGGAAAGTCCAAGATTAAGGTGCCAGCTGATTTGGTTCCTGGTAGGACCTTCTTTCCTGGCTTGCAGATGGCAGCCTTCTCTCTGTGTCTTCACAAGGCAGAGACTCATTTAACCCCATCTCTTTGGAGTCTCATGCTTATGACCTCATTTTGCCTTAATTACTTCCATAAAGGACTTATCTCCAAATTTAGTTATATTTGAAATGGTTTGAAGTGGTGGGGTTTGGAGCCGATGGTCAAGAAAGAATTCTTGACACATCTTCAGCGCAAAAAAGGTTGGATTATTAAAGCACAGGGACAAGACCTGTGGGCAGAAAGAGCTGCATTGGGATTATGAGGAGTGGCTGATTATATACTTTCAAGTTGGGAGGGTGTTATGGATAGTGTAAGTCTCTAAGGAATTTTGGAAACAAGGTTTCCAGGACCTTGGTGGGGGGGCAAGCTTTTGCTAGAAAAAGGTCATTTATTACTGTCTAATAAAACCTTAGTCATGAGACCCTTCAGATGTATATCAGTAGGTCATATGCTCGGGGGATGATTGCTAACATATATCTTGGGGCGGCAGGGGGTAGAATTTTCCAAAGGAAATTTCCAAAGTAATTTTTATATGTTAAAGTAGATTTACAGGATTCTGGGGGTTGGGCTATGCTCTTAGCAAAGTATTAAATCGAGTATTAAATCAAGAATTAAAATTAAAAAGTATTAAATCAAGGAAGGTGTATTCCTAGAGGAATGTCATTCTGCCTATTTCAAGGACTTGTCAGTGGGCTATAGGTAATAAGGAAATTTAATTTTTCTTTTTTTAAAGACTCATTTACTTAGAGAGAGAGAAAGGGGGAGAGGGGCAGAGGGCAAGAATCTTAAGCTGACTCCCTGCTGAGTGCAGAGCCCAGTGTAGTGCTCTATCCCAGGGTCCATGAGGTCATGACCTGAGCCAAAACCAAGAGTAGAACGCTTATATAACTGAACCAACCAGGCATCACAGAAATTTAATTTTTCTTTTGCCTTTGCGTCCCACATCGACATTGGGCATTAGAGCTTCAGTGTATGAACTTGGGGACAAGGGACACATTCAATCCACAGCACGGCTGGAAAATCCTTTCTCACATCAGGTGTTACTTTAGCTGGTAGATTGCATTGACTCCACTTACAAGAGCCCCAATTTCAACCTTCATGACAAGGAGCAGTGAAGTAAGGACCTAAAGAGGTAAAGAGTTAAAATTCAATAAATTCCTTCATATCTCACCATCAGATTTATTTATCTCCCAACATTTCAGGGTGAAGACATTACAAGTAGACACCTGGTAGGAGGGATGGTTTGTTAAAAGCTGATTTTCTGCTCTAGTCCTGCAGCACTGACAGCCACTGAGAGCTGCTCATGTCATGTGGGCAATTTGGGGGATGTTTTTGGTGGGGATTCTAAAATAAGCATAATCATGATGCCCCATTCCAAATCCCCAGAATCTTTCCTTCTAGATCAGGGAGGGAAAAAGAAGACAGCTCTCTTGCCAACACGCACCCTATTGACTAGAAGTCTTACCCAGACTCACACCTGGGACTGGATTTGTGTAACAGACATATCCTAATACAAATAGCTGTGCATGCAGCAAATATGGAAGGCCGAGTTACAGATGTGTGGCCACTGAAAGAATTGGGCAGAGTTTAGGGCCAGAAACACGGATTTCATGATTTCTGTCTGAATGAATTGCTAATTCTATTAGTTCTATGATAATCCACTATCATATATATACACAAAGCCATCTGACCACACACATACATCCAAGCAACAACTTTCTGGAGGCGATTGTTCCTTTTTCAGTTACATAATATATCAATGATAAATGATTATCCATTCACTTACAAATACTTAGGGAGTGGTTGTTACATGTAAGCACTCCCCAAAGTGCTGCGTGAGAAGCGGTAAACCAAAGACTTTAGCACCAAGAATGACAAGTTTTGGTCATATTCAGATCATAAGATCCTAGTTAAGATATCTCTGGACTTCTTAATGACATACATGACATATACTTAATTTTTGTAGCCATATACTTAGTAATCTTTCCCCTTCAGTTCTGCACACAAGAAAGTACAATGAATTCCCAAAACTACCAAATGCACAGCATTTCCACTATAAAATACAATGAATATGACTGAAAAATATACATGAATCCTATTGAGAGTTACTACTTCGTAAACAGCAATACAATTGAATGTCGACATGCATTTTAGAATAACATGAACAAGCCAATAAAAATGCAGATTCTGCGACACCCTTGCACATCAGTCCTGGGGATGGTCCCTCACCACAGGTACTTTCTATTGTTTCTCTGGCTGATTTATAGACCGCAAGCTCTATGCCAGAATGCAAACTCATGTGTGGACCTACGTAATTCACTCCCACAAAGTAGTCTTGTTAGGTTTATTATTCAAATATGCATTTATTTAAAATTATAGTAAAAAAAAGTCATGGGCCTGAGAAGTTATTCTCAAATACTCAAGACTTTGGGTAGTCAACTCCAGGAGTTACAGTTTTACTGGCTTTTATTGTTTTTCATAAATGAAGTTACAGAGGAGGCCCTTAGGAATCAGAGATCATGTTCTGAATCTATATGCCCTGATGCCAGGACACACCTGGGCTTCTGTTCCTGATTTATGCAATGGAGGTACAGATTCCTGTTTCCCAGCATGGTGCTGAGATTTGAATGAGATGACCTGAGGAGGGTGCTTAGCTGAGAGGCCAGTAGAGAGAGAAAAGAGCTTCCCACGCAGCCATCAACTAAAGAGATTTGTGCTGAACTCTAGTGGCCCCACTGGATATCCAGCTGTGCACAGCTGGATTTTCAACTGCTGCAAATCAAAAGTGGTTCTGCTGGGGGCTGGCAGTGTGTGGGCTCAATGGTCTAACTAGCAAGATGTCCACTTGACGGAAATGAGCTACCACCGGCTTGGGCTGCTAATGGGCAACTAATGTTTACAAGAAACCTACCAAAAAAATCCTTTGATAACTGAGGACATAGTCTTAAGGTGATGCCAAGGTAAATTGAGCAAACAGCAAGAAAATAAAACTCCCACTTTTATGATTTATTCTTAGTTTTTACTGAAGAACGATCAGTTTATCTTAGAAGAGCCTTAGGTGGTGGATTTCTTTAATTCCTTGATTTCGACTTTGTGAAATATTATTTCACAGATGACAAGCCAGTTTGTTTGTTTTCAATTTTTTCCTCCTGGCAAGCAGTGAAATGGTTGGCTGGAGTTTTAAATGGATGACAAACATACCTCATTTCTTTCTAATAACTGCCTGATCATGTTGTTGATTTCTGAATGATAAGGATATAAAAATAAGTTATCTTTATTACCACCTCCCCTACTCCCTTAGCTACAGAAAGACTGGAAAGAGAAAACAAAACCAAACATTAGGCTTGGCTTTCAACTAGCATCTTGCTCCTGGCCTTGAGATAAGAAGAGAGAGAACTGAGTGATGGAGATGTGTGCCCGAGGTTGCACAGCTAAGCTGAGGGAGCCAGACAGAGAACAAGCAGTTTGGATCCCCATTCCCTGCTTTCTATCCAATACTGCACATTTAGATAACAAAAAATGCTGTTTGGAGGGAGGTTTGAAATGGTTCTGGACTTTAAAAACTCTCAAAGTATATTTTTCCCCATTTTACTGAGACGTAATTGACATACAACATTGTATTAATATGAAATGTACAACATGATGACTTCCAGATGTGTATATTGTAAAGTGGTGACGTTTTATGGTTTCAGTTCTTTTCTTGGGATGAGAACTTTTAAGATCCATTCTCCTGGTCATTTTCAAATACAAAATACAGTATTATTAACACGGTCACCATGTTGTACATTACATTTTCAGAACTTATTTACGTTATAACTGTAAGTTCGTACCTTTTAACCACCTTCACTCATTTCTTACCCACCCCCACCCCCACCATGACAACCTGTCCCTGGCAACCACCGATCTGTTCTCTGGATCTATGTTTTGTTTTTCAGATTCCACATGTAAGTGAGATGGTAGTGCATTTGTCATTCTCTGGCTGACTTATTTCATTTAGTTCTGGAGGATTTGGCTCTGGGTGCAGATTCCAGCTCAACACCACTACCAGGGCCCTTGATCATGTGGATCACAGCTCTGCATCCATGAAATATGGGCAGACCTCCCAGGGTTGTTGTGAAATTTAAAGGAGACATTGCATGAGAACTCCTGGTGTGAGGCACTGAGCATAGAAAGCACTCGATAACTTTTGCAGTTCTGGTTATTGTTGGGCTTAACATTAATGCCATGCCATAAAGTGAGGTTTAGTGAGGTGAAATTAGCCCAAGAGCACACAGCTCGTAAATGCTACAAGGTCCCTGTCTCTCTAACACTGCAAGCACAGGGTGGGAGGAGGAGTAGGTGGAATGATCCTTCTGGTTTCTTCCAGGTTTCCTCTATAGAAAACTCCAGAAAGAACAAAAACCATTGCATTTAAAATGTGATATATTAGCTGCCTGCTTCTGTCCTGAACAGCTCTCACAACGAAACTTGCCTCTCTGTTCCATTATGTGAGCAAGAAGTTGACGTTCATAGGAGTGCTTGTTGAGGAGATACCAATGGCACTCCCCATAGCAAAATAAACATCTGCCTATTTCTTTAATTATTGTCTTCTCTAAATGAGTGTTTACTTGACCTTGAAAGCAGTGTGGATGAAGTGGCAGCTGCATATGCTCTTGGTGGGAGTGACCTTCTCAGGAATCAGCAGTGGAGCTCACGCTTCTACTTGAGGCTGGTGTCCAGTGGAGTACATACAAGTGAACCTCAAATGCATTTTATGGAAGGCCTCACAAGAAAGGATTAAGGACAGATGGAGCCAAAGCTTATTGGAACAAAAAGACCACATATTGACAGGCAGCTTTGTTTCTTTTTTATTTTGATTGTGTGGTTAGAATGACAACCATTGTATTAATCTGGTCCTGGAGGTGATGCTCTTTTGTTTTAAAGTGAATTTGTTTCTTGTTGTTGTTGTTAAGTTCAATTAGGCAACATATCATCATTAGTTTCTGTTGTAGTGTTCAATGATTCAGTAGTTGTGTATAATACCCAGTGCTCATAACAATATGTGCCCTCCTTAATACCCATCACCCAGTTACCCCATCTTTCCCCCTCCTTTCTATAACCCTTGGTTTGTTTCCTGGAGTCCAGAATCTCTCATGGCTTGTCTTCCTCTCTGATTTGTTCCTTACTGCAACAAAACAAGACTGTCTGCAACATATCTCAATGCTAGCATTAACTTGGTTCCCATCTGATGGTGCCTGGATGAAAGAGAATATTTCACTCCTGCCTACTGCGAGGGTGAGCACAGCAGCCACGAGTGAATACCCACCACATAAACTTCTGTGGCTGGTTTTGATGAAGTCCCAGAACCTAAGTCAGGTTCGGAGCCGACGACGAAAGAAAGAATTCTTAAGATGTCGTTGGTGCAAAAGGTGATTTATTAGAGCACGGGGACAGGGCCCATGGGGAGGCAGAGATGCAGCTGCCCCGGGTTGTGAGGGTGGGCAAGTTATATGCCCTGCTGTTGGGGGAAGGTGAGGGGAAGGGAGGTGTCAGTGGAGTTTTCATATGCTAAAGAGGGCCTACAAGGTGCCAGGATGTCCCAGGCCTGCCGGAGGCCTTGCCCTTGCTGCTGGATCAATGTTGTCTTTAGACCGGCCATTAACATTAAGATAGTTGGGTGACTTTTTGGTGGGGGGTCACAATCCTGCTATCAATCGTCTTTGTTAGTGAGATTTAGGACATTTGTAAGCCAAGGGAGACTCCTGTCTAGCAGGATTGTGAGCTCTGCAAGTTAACTATTTGCTTATTGTTCATGGCAGTCAGGGCTGCCTGAGGGATGCTGCACACATGGAGGGGAGAGGGTGAAGAGGGGGTGCAAGGCGCCAGCTTTGGCTTGGTCTTCAGCCAGCCCCGTGCTCCCTCATCAGTTTGTCTTATTTATTTTCCTTAATTTCTCTGTCCCTTCCCCTCTCTCCTGCCCGCCCTTCCTCTCTCTCTTTCTCTTTTCTTTCCCACCTCTCTAATTTTCTCTTTCCTCTCCCTTTCTTTCTCCCTTCCTTCCTTCCTTTCTTTTTCTTTCTTTCTTCTTTCTTTTCTCATAAAATAATGCCTCCATTTCTTCCAAACAAAACAAAACAACAGAAGAATAAGTAGGATGTTGTTTACCGGCTTCTCTGTGACCCTTTAACATAGAAATTACAGCAGATACAGTTTAGCAAGATTTCTTGGCTGACATTGTCTGTGTGCAGCTATGACATTTGATGTTTAAATTCAGTTTATATGGGGCAAGTATGGCTTTCTCTCTCACTATAAATTATCTAACTAGTTATGAAGTTGAATTCTATGAGCCATACTAGACAAACTGTTTCAGCACTCTTCATTTTTAAAATACAAGCTCCTTTTGGGAATTTTACATGAAACAAAATGAGAAATTCGTGTTTTTCCAGAGAGTAGCATGTTAGTCAACTGTTCAGGATTTCCATCGAGTGTTTGGTGTTTCACCAATGGCATTGCTTCTCCAGCGCAAGACGCATCCCTGAGCAAAGCAGATGCACCCCCTTCCTTCAGAGAGCTTGCATTCTGGCATGAGGAAGAAGAGTGACTGACCCCTTTTCCCATGTTAGATGAGGGGTCAGAAAAATCTTCCTATAAGAGTCCAGATGATAAATTCTTTAGTCTTTGACCACTGGGTCTCTCTCACCATTGCTCACCCATGTCCTTGTAGTAGAAACAGCCATGGACCATATGTGAATGGGCATGGCTGTGTCCAGTGAAGGTTTATTTACAGAAGTATATACCTTACGTGGACTTGACTTGAGAGTCCCAGTGTGCAACCCTGGGCTATATTCATCACTCCCTACAAAATCTTTTCTTAGGGCCTCGGTATTTACTTCATTTTAAATTTTTTATGGATGTTGCTTACATTCTCTACCCCTTTTAGCTGCCTTCAGCTTTTTAGCTCATCCATACTTTATGAAATGCAGAGAACAGCATCTCCCACATTCTGTATCGATACCCAGTTATCACTACACATCTTCCCTGGAATAATCCCCACTAATCCAAACAAATAAAAAGTAGAGAAAAGAAATAGAGCAGAATATTTGTCTTTAGCTTCTGTCTGCTGCTTGACTAACTGCATCTGCTTTGATTTCTAAAGAAGAGATTTAAAAAATTCTTTTCTGTTGAGTACCTGTTGGATCCCTACCAGTGTGCTGTCTTTTGCATATGCAGCTGCGGGACATGGCCACTATCCTTTAAATGTGGGCAGGTCAGGAAGAGAGTTAGAAAGGCAAATACCCAGCAGAGTACAGCCTTAAAGTTAACCAGCAGTGCTCAACATAGGATGTCACTGGAGTATATGGAATGAGCATCTAACCACGGGTGTGTGTGTGTGTGTAATAAGGAGAAAAAAAAAGAGAAAGGAATATAGGAGGAAAAAAAAAAAACAAAACACCAGTCATTCTGAGCAACAAACACAACATAACAAACGTAACAACCTGCCCAAGGACAGTGGACCTGTGTCCATAGTATTTTTGAATACTGGGAACTGCTTCTTGAGAGTTTTGCTCTACATAAATAACTTGGGATCTTTGAGGTCTGGAAATCTGGTTTAGGACTAACTAGTAGGATGAGAAAAATAGTCCAGCAAACATATAGGTTCCTTTATGGAGGCTGGACAACATGACCAGTTTACCAGGGACTGGCCACTTCTATGCAGGAATGCCTGTCTCTGAAGACCACAGATTCAAGGCCACATGAGCCCTAGGTAAGGGTCAGAGTTGAGGTCAATGTTTGAATGTTGACAGGTGGCCAAAGTAGAAGAAAGGATCCCTCTTTCTTTCTTCAGCCTCCAGTAACACCTGTAATTTCTTTTAAACTTTCCCCTCCTAATTGCAGACCACAGAGCTGGCCTTTATTTTACATATGCTAAAAAATGAGTGTAGTAAGAGGAGTATTTATGAATACATTTTCCCACATGTAGGTGACTTTCAGCTTTCTAGTTCCCATAGTCTTTAGTGGCATATTGCCCTATCTTCTCCCAGCCAGGGATTCTTTGCAGTTTTGGGCTGCTTCAGCTATGTGAATTTTTTCTCTATCATATGTACACACCTATACATACAAACACAGGCACTTTCACAAACACGTGCTCACTTTCAAACTCACAACCTAGACTGAGGTGGAATTGGGTTTCCAGTGAGCTATCAACTGAGGGATGCCACTCTAATATTTCCCTTGATAGCAGGTAAGTGTAATGGGGAATATTACTAACAATTTGCTTATTCTTAGAAGATACTATATTGGTATCCTGGTAGAAGATACTATATTGCTAATAGAAGATACATTATTGGTATCTTAGAAGATACCAATAGACCATGGTACAGCTTGAATATTTAAATCTTGACATTTTAGAAGTCAGTTGCCAGGAGAGTAGGAGAAGTAGCGCTCCCATAGCCTGGAAAGGAACACTCTGTAAACCCTGCAGATGTCTTCCCCTAGCCCCCCACCAAGGACATAGGGAGGAGCTATGGAGACAGCCCTGGTATAAGCATTCTGCTTGACAATATGGTTTGTCAAAGCACACCAGAAGGTCAGGTTCCTAGGAACATAGTCCCTATTGTCTCTCACCCTGGTCTCCCCAGATTCCTTTGAAGATCCACTACTGAAGTTGAAAGACCCGCGGATCCCCTTACCCAAGAATTCAACACTGCCATAGGATGCAAACAGCAAGAGGTTCTTTATTGTTAGGCAGGCGCCTGCGGGTGTTCAGCGCGCGCCTGCGGGTGGTCAGCAGCTCCTGCTAGCTGAGCACACCTGGCTGGGGTGGTGCAGGATTTTTATAGACAAGTACAAACAAGTCCCGGATGGGACGGGGCCGATTGGCTGACAATTTGAACATTTGAAAAAAGGCATACTTGGTGTTAGCAGATTGGCTTTGGAAGACCCCCTCGCGCGAAGAGAGAGGCGGGAAGGGGAAACAAAGAGGGGAAGTTTGACCTTATTACTCAGCAGAAAGACATCCTGCCTACCTGACTATGCAGCCCCCTGTCTACGTGACCTATGTGACCATGCAGCCCCCTTGCCTATGTGACCATGCCTCGGCTATTAGGAGAAGGTATCTTGTTCAAACAGGAGACAAGTATCATGCCCTAAAAGCCAAGGGGTTACAGAAAGGCAAAAGAGCAGTTACATTGAATTCAACCCTGGGGGAAGGGTCTTTTCACTGCAAGGGGAGGAGGGGTACTCTTACAGAACAAAAGAGCAGTTAATTAGTTAACGACGGCGGGGGGGGGGGGGGGGTCTTTCAAAGTGTCCTTTAAGGGACACTTTTCTGTCTATCAGAAAGTAAAAACTAAAAAAGGGTTGAAGAAATACCCTAGGCCATCTCTGAGCCTGTTGGGAAGGTATTTTTGTTAGTGTGGGCATCCGAGAAAGAGACCTGGAAGGAAGTGAGCCAGTGAGGAAATGCCAGGGCCAGATTTGCCTACGTCAGTACTCTAGTCACACAGGTCTCCTTGTGTCCACTGAGAGGACCAGATACTGCATCTTTAATGTCATTTTGGCTAACAGAAGTTGTCCATTCCTTCAAGACAAGAAGCTTGTCTTCCTTCAGTCATCTCTTCACCAGGACTGTGCAGCACAGAACCTTTCATGGGACCCAAGCAAACACTCCATATGCTCAAAATCACAGGAAGTTCCTAGAAAACATAAAAAGTCATCATTCTCAAGTTATAGGGATAGATCTAACTATACCCTTCAGGCAGTCCCCTTTTGAAAATGTAATTTGCAATCTGGTGTTCTTAAAGACAGTTCATCAAATGTTAAGTTGTTCTGTCGTCCTCAAATGGAAGGCTGGTTGGGGACCAAGAGGTCCTCTGGCATGGCAGCACTGTAAAGGATCCTGAAGGCTGGAGCTCTCTGATGTTCTGTGTCTGCTTGTTATTATTTCATTCTATTTCCTCCTGATCTTATGCTCTCCTAACATTTTGAAGCCATCAGTAAAGTGCCTATTGTAATTCCCTCTGTTTCTAATTAACATTTCCAAACTTCTAAGCTTCCAGAAGCTTGAAATTCAGAAAACAAATTTTAAAGTAAAACAAAACTGGAGGAGCTTGGAAAGATGATGGAGTAGAAGGACCCTAAGCTCACCCTGTCCCACATTTTCAACAACAGATCATCCAAATCCAACTTAATGAACTGGACAGTGATCCAAAGACTCGCAAAACAAACTCCACAACTAAATATAGAGAAAAAGCTGCATCTGAAAGTTTACAAAAGTCAGAAAGATAGAAGAAGTCTGCCCACAGGATAGAGGGAGCTGTGTACTCACAAGAGAGGGCAAGAAACTAGCCCTTGAACTAGGAAGCTCACATGGGGAAGACTAATCCCTTTAAACGTTTGGCTTTAAAAGCCAATTCTAGTTTTTAAATTTTTATATTAATTCTGGAATTTTGTAAAACTGGTAGGACTTGGAACCTGGAGCTTTGGAGATCAGCTGACTCACCACTGGATGAACTAGAAGGGCAAGTAATAACCCTTTGCCACCCTTGAAGAGAAACAGCAGCCTGCATGGAGAAACAGCCTACCAATGGTCGTTTACACAATGCAGAGGGCAAACAGAGGACAGATACATTCACACTGACTTCTGAGGATGTTAGGGGACTTCTCTGAAAATGAGGGAGTTGGTAGGCATCGTTTTCCTCCCCTGCCTCCCAAGCTTAAGCACAGAAAAAACTGCTAGAGGCAGGGCTGCACAAACACTTGCTACCAAACCCACTAGCAGTATACCAGGCCCACAAGTTCTCCTTGGGACTTGCCCACTCCAAACCTACTGGCTTCAGGCCTGGGCTGAGGGCAAATTTTGTTAAAAACTCACAAACAGCACACCCAGATGCCAGGTACACAGCTGCCACTGACACTGTGTACATCTCTTGTGATTAGCTGTGCACCCCCTTGTGTGTCTACCCAAACATGCACCACCCCAAGACACCAACATGTTCCAAGGGTTGCTGTACTATCTTGACCCTGCCTAGGGGGACCCATAGGTACCTCTGGCCCCACCCAGTTATGCAACCCTGACAACAGTCACATGCCTCACCCAGCTGTCAAGTGCATAGCCTAGGTCACGCCAGCCACCACAATAGGCTAAAAGGCCACACCATGCTTAGCCACACATCCCCAGCCACGATTTGGCTCTGCAACTAGCCTCTTGCCCCTGGCTGCCCTGGCGCACAGCCGCCTGCCATCCCAGCACTGAACAAGATCTGTTGTAAGAATTGTGTCCTACATGCACTCCCAGAGCTTGCTTACTAAGTCCCACTAACACCACAGAGAGCCACGCACACCCCAAATCAGGCAGAGAGTCGGTGCAAATTATTGCACTGAAAGGAAAAGTGACTCAGAAACAACAATAGGGTGTAAATAACACACAGAGGATACTTTCCTGAAGTGTCAGGTTTTGGTGCACAGGAAACATA
This sequence comes from Mustela nigripes, assembly GCF_022355385.1. Lineage (NCBI taxonomy): Eukaryota > Metazoa > Chordata > Mammalia > Carnivora > Mustelidae > Mustela > Mustela nigripes. The sequence goes on from NC_081569.1 coordinate 24,989,766, forward strand.
GCACTGCAAGGCACTCTAGGACCTCTTCTTCATAAAGCCACTACTTTGAAGAGGAAAAGACACTGCCGACATTGTTAACACAGAGAAATAGACACAGAGAGCCAGACAAAATGAGGAAATGGAGAAATTTATCCCAAATAAAAGAACAAGGGAAGGCCACAGTTAGAGATCTAGCAAAATGGATATAAGTAACATGCCTGATACATAATTTAAAGTAATAATCATAAGGATACTCACTGGACTTGAGAAAAGATTGGGAAATATGAGTGATATCCTTACACAGAGATAAGGAAATCATTGTAGCAATAAAGGGTACAATAAATGAAGGAAGGAAATAGTTTGATGGAATAAATAGTAGGCTGAAAGAAACAGGAAGAAATTAGTGACCTAGAAGACAGCGTAATGGAAAGTAATCAAGCTGAACAAAAGACAGAAAAAAGAATTATACAAAATGAAAACAGATTTAGGGAACTCAGTGACTCCATCAAACATAATAACATTTGTATTATAGGAGTCCCAAAAGAAAAAGAAGAAGAAAATTTATTTTAAGAAATACTAGGTGAAACATTCCCAAATCTGGGAAGGGAACAGATATCCAGATCCAGGAGGCACAGAGAACCCCCAACAAAATCAACAAAAGCAGACCAACACCAAGACATATTGTAATTAATTTTGCAAAATGTAGTGATAAAGAAAACAATAAGACAAAAAAGTCATCAATTTACAAGGGAAAAATCCATAAGGCTAGCAGGAGATTTCTCAACAGAAACATGATAAGCTAGAAGAAGGTGGTATGATGTATTCAATATGCTGAATAGGAAAAATCTATAGGAAAAAAAATAGCCAAGAACACTATACAGAAAGGTAATCATTCAGAATAGAGAGAGAGATAAAGAGATTCCCAGAAAAACAAATACTAAAGGAGTTCAAGATCACTAAACTAGCTCTGCAGGAAATATTTAAAGGAACTCTTAGAGTGGAAAAGAATACCAAAAATGGCTTTATAGGTGGATATGAAACATAAAAAGCAGTAAAAATGAATATTTCTGTAAAAAAATCAGTCATGGAAATCACAAAAAATAATAAAAACCTAATAACATATACCTTAAGTGTGGAGAGAAGAGGAGAAAAGAATAGATTCAAACTTATATCACCATCAAGTTAATATAGACTGCTATATGCAGAAGAGGTTATATACAACCCTAACGGTAACCATATATAAAAAACCACTAATAAATAAGCAAAGAATAAAGAGAAAGAAATCCAAATATATCATGAAAGAAAATGAACAAAATATGAAAGAGAGAAAGACAGGGAAAGATCAGAGAAAATCTTTAGAAACAACCACAAAACAAGTAACAAAAGGACAATAAAAACATATCTATCAATTTCTTTGAATGTAAATGTATCAATGCTCCAATCAAAAGACATAGGGTGGAATAATGGATAAACACCAAAACCCATCTATATGCACCTAGGAGAGACACATTTTAGACCTAAAGACACCTGCACATTGAAAGGAAGGAGGTGGAGAAACATCTGCCTTGCAAATGGATTCTTTTTCTTCTCAAAAGAAAGCCAAAGTAGCAATACTTCTATTGGACAAAATAGATTTTAAAACAAAGACTGTAACAATAGACAAATAAGGCCACTATATAATAATAAAGGGAATAATCCAGCAAGAAAATATAACAATTATAGATATGTGTGCACTCAACATGGGAACAATTGAATACATAAAACAGTTAATAACAAACATAAAGGTACCAATTGATAGTAATACAATAATAGTAGAGTACATTAACACCCTATTTACATCAGTGGACAGATCATCTAAACAGAACATCAACAAGAAAACAAAGGCTCTGAAGGACACACTGGACCAGATGGACTTAACAGATATATTCAGATCATTCCATGCTAAAACAACAGAAGACACATTCTTTTCAAGGGCACATGGAACAGTCTCCAGAATAGATTACATATTAGCCTGCAAAACAAACCTCAATAAATTCAAAAATATCAAAATCATACCATGCATATTCTTCGGACACAAAACTATAAAACCAGAAATAAGCCAGAAAAAAAAAAAATCTAGAATACACAGAAGTTAAAGAACATGCTACTAAATAAGGAATGGGTTAACCAGGACATCAAAGAAGAAACCAAAAAATATATGGAAACAAATGAAAATGAAAGCACAAATGGTCTAAAATAGCAAAAATGATTCCAAGAAAGAAATTTATTGCATTATAGGCCTATCTCAAGAAGCAAGAAAAATCTCATGTAAACAACCTAAGATTGCACTAAAGGAGCTTGAAAAAGAACTCCAAAACAAAAGCAAAAATTAAAACCACTGAAACCAGAAGAAGAAAAGAAATGATAAAGACTAATCAGAAATAAGTAATAAAGAAACTAAAAAACAAAATAAAACAAACAAATAAAATAGAAAAAAATCAATGAAACCAGGAGCCAGTTCTTTGAAAAAAATCGAAGAAATCGGTAAATTTCTGACCAGAATTATCCAGAAAAAAAGAGAAAGGACTAAAATAAATAAAAACAGAAATAAGCGAGAGCAAACAACCAATGTCACAGAAATACAAACAGTTATCAGAAAATATTATGAAAAACTAGATGCCAACAAATTGGGCAACAAAAAATGGATAAATTTCTACAAAAGTGTAAATTTCCAAAACAGAAACAAGAAATAGAAAATTTGAACAGACTGACAACAAGCAAAGAAATTGAGTTAGTAATCCATACCCTGCAAACATAAGCTCAGGACTGGATTACTTCACTGGAAACTCTACCAAACATTTTTAAAGAAGAATTAGTACCTATACTTCTTAAACTATTCCAAAAAATAGAAGGAGAAGGAAAACTTCCAAATTCATTCTAAGAGACCAGGATTAGCCTGATGTTAAAACCCGATAAAGGCATCACACAAAATAAAAAGAAATATAAGCCAATATCCTTTATGAATATAGTTGTAAAAATTCTTAATAAAATCCTAGCAAACTGGGGCACCTGGGTGGCTCAGTGGGTTAAAGCCTCTGCATTCGGCTCAGGTCGTGATCTCAGGGTCCTGGGATCGAGCCCCGCATCAGGCTCTCTGCTCAGCAGGGAGCCTGCGTCCCTCTCTCTCTGCCTGCCTCTCTGTCTGCTTGTGATTTCTGCCTATCAAATAAATAATAAATTAAAAAAAAATCCTAGCAAACTGAATTCAACAATACATTAAAAAAAATCATTCACCATGATTAGGTGGGATTTATTCCAGGTTGCGAGAGTGGCTTAATATTCACAAATCAATCAGTGTGATACATTACATCAATAGGAGAAAGTATAAGAACCTTATGATCACTTCAATAGATGCAAAAAAAAGCATTTGACAAAGTACAATACTGATGTGCGATAAAACCCTCAGCAAAATAGGTATGGAGGAACATATCTCAACATAGTAAAGGCCATCTGTGAAAACACAGCTAATACCATCCTTAATAGGGAAAAACTGATTATTTTTCCCCTAAGGTCAGGAATAAGAAGGATATCCACTCTCACCACTTTTATCCAACATAGTACTGGCAGTCCTAGCCACAGCACTCAGACAACAAAAAGAAAGCTGCTGGAACCAATAAATGAATTCAGTAAATTTATGGGATTAAAAAAAAAATCAATGTACAGAAATATAATGTATTTTTATACCCTAGTAATGAAGCAGCAGAAAGAAATTAAGAGAATAATCCTGTTTATAATTGCACCCAAAATAATAAGACACTTAGGAATAAACCTAATCAAACGGGGAAAGGCCAGTACTTGGAAATCTATAAATAGAACACTTTGAAAAGTTATTCAAGACAACACAAAGAAATGGAAAGACATTCCATGGTCATGAACTAGAGAAACAAATACTGTTCAAATGTCTATACTATCCAAAGCAATCTACAGATTGAATGCATTCTGGATCAAAATACCAATAGTATTTTTCATAGTACTAAAATGAACAATCCTAAAATTTGTGTGGAACCACAAAACAATCCTGAATACCCAAAACAACCCTGGAAAAGAAAAGATAAGCTGGAGATACCACAATTCCAGACTTCAAGTTATCTTACAAAGCTGTAGTAATCAAAACAGTATGTTACTGGCACAAAAAAACCCACATAGATTAATGGAACAGAATAGACATCCAGAAATAAACCTACAAATAAACAGTCAATTAATCTTTGGCATAGGAAAGCATATCCAATAGGAAAAGATAGTTTCTTCAACAAATGGTGCTGGGAAAAGTGGATGGCAACATGGGGAATAATGAGACTGGATCACTTTCTTTTACTACACACAAAAATAAACTCAAAATGGATTAAAGACCTAAATGTGAGACCTAAAACCACTAGAAGAGGCGGTTAAGTTGGTTAAGTATCTGACTCTTGATTTTGGCTCAGGTCATGATCTCAGTATCCTGAGATCGAGCCCCATGTCAGGCTCTGTTGGGTGTAGAGTCTGTTTAGGATTCTCTCACTCTCTCTCTCTCCCTCCTCTTTCTCCAAAAAAATCAATCAATTGATTGATTGAACAAAAAGCAAAAAACAAACAAACAATCAAGACGTTATCAGAATAAAACTCTTTTGCACAAACAATCAACAAAACTAAAAGGCAACCTACAGAATGAGGAAAGATATTTGTTAATGATGTATCTAATAAAAGACTAGTATTGAAAATATATAAAGGTATTAAAGAGGGCACCGATTGCATGGAGCACTGGATGTGGTGGAAAAATAATGAATACTGTTATGCTGAAAATAAATAAATTTAATTTAAAAAATAAAGAACTGATAAAACTCAGCACCCAAAAAACAAATAACCCATTTAAAAAGTGGGCAAAGACATGAACATTTTCCCAAAGAAGATATCCAGATGGCGAATAGACCCATGAAAGATGTTCATTATCACTTATCGTTAGGGAAATGCAAATTAAAACTACAATGAGACATTAGCTCACACTTGTCAGGATGGCTAAAATTAACAACCCAGGAAACAACAGGTGTTGGCGAGGATTTGAAGAAAAATGAACACTTGTGCAGTGTTATTGGGAATGTAAACTGGTTCAGCCACTGTGAAAAACAGTATGGAGATTCCTCAAAAAGTTAAAAAGGGAACTATCTTATAATCCAGCAATTGAACAACTTGGTATTTACCCAAAGAATAAAAAACACTAATAAAAAGGGATACATGCATCCCTATGTTTATAGCAACATTATTTACAAAAGCCAAGATATGGAAACAGCCTATGTGTTCATTAATTAATTGTTGAATGGATAAATAAGTTCATATATATACATAGGTATATGTATATATATGTATATGAAGAAGTTATAAATATATGTACGTATACATATACATATATATAATTCATTCATAAAAATGATGAAATCTTCCATTTGCAATGAATGGATGGAGCTAGAGAGTACTATGTTAAGCAAACTTAGACAAAGACAAATACCATATGATTTCATTCATATGTGGAATTTAAGAAACAAAACAAATGAACAAGGGAAAAAATAAAGAGAGACAAATCAAGAAATAGACTCTTTCTTAAAAATTTTTATTTATTTATTTGACAGAGAGAGATCACAAGTAGGCAGAGCAGCAGGCAGAGAGAGGGGAAGAAGGCTCCCTGCTGAGAGAGAGCCAGATGCGGGGCTCGATCCCAGCACCCTGAGATCCTGACCTGAGCCGAAGGCAGAGGCTTAACCCAGTGAGCCACCCAGGCACCCCCAAGAAATAGACTCTTAACTGTAGAGAATAAACTGATGGTTACCAGAAGGGAATTGGGTGGGCAGGATGGGTGAAATAGCTGATGGGGTTTAAGGAGTGTATTTGTCATGAGCACAGGGTGTTTTAGGGACATATTGAATTACTTCATGGTACACCTGAAACTAATATAACATTGTATGTTAACTAACCATTTAAAAACAATAAAAATAGTAAATCAGAATCTGAGCAACTTAGATTCATGGAAAGTCTAGCTCTGTTTTGCTCCTGGGAGGTTTACTAGGGTGAACTTTAGTCCATGTTGGATAGAACGATAGGGGTTACATTTCTTGAGGTCTTGATACAAGCTGTCAACATATAGACCCCATTGTGGAACTCTTTTTTTTTTTTTTAAGATTTTATTTATATATTTGAGAGACAGGAAACACAAGCAGGGGGAGCGGGAAAGGGAGAAAGTAGGCCTCCTGCCGAGCAGGGAGCTTGATGCAGGGCTCGATCCTAGAACCCTGTGATCATGACCTGAGCCAAAGGTAGACACTTAACAACTAAACCACCCAGATGCGTCCCCCATCCCCCGCCCCAGTTGTGGAACTCTGACTAGTCCTTCCAGAATGGGGATATTAGGAGACAGTTCCTGTAGAAGACATATCTGATGCCTCTAAGATTCCCTGCTTTTAGCCAGTTGATTACTAGATCACAGAAGCAGTGCCATGATTCATTGGTTAACCTATGAAAAATTAAATAAAAGTGAGACATTTGAGCCACAGCTGGAGAGTTGTTTACCATGTGATAAATAAGACTTTTGGTATAACAGAGAAATACTGTTTAGGAAACAAATAATACATGAAGCATTAGAGACTTCCTGTCCTAGAAACAAACCCACTTAGAAGGTTTAAATACTCCTAAACTAGAATACAAGTCATCAACATGCCTATTTTTATAGTGTAGTTAGGCTTATACATAGATACATTGAAAATTAACTAACAATGTATGCTAATAAGTTTTTCCTCTTATCATTGATTTGAGAGTATGATTTAGAATGATAACTTTTTTTTTTCTTTTTGAAACTAGTTAGACAGGCCAGTTAAATATCCCCAAGCCTCTGTGCTAATAAAAATGGAACACATTCAGCTCTACTGGTCTGTCCTCCTGCTCTCCCATCTAGATTTTGACTCTGTTTGTTTGAAACATTTACTATATATTCATGAAGTTGCATGTATAACCTCATTAAATATACATTAAAAATACTGTGGTGTTGGAATTTTTGTTTTCCCATTCTAAAATCAATAAAATTGAGGCTTAACTAATTCGAGTTCAAACTCACGAATGTTCAGGGACAATTGCAGTTACATTTTCAGCTTAAGGAAAATTATATATAAGGGAAAAAAACTGAATCTTGTCATTAAAATGAGCATCTTGAAAATTTGAATAGATTGACAAAAAACTCCTGGAACTAATAAGTGATTATAGCAAGTGATGATAGCAACGTTGCAAGATACAAGGTTAATATAAATAAGTCAGCCCTTTCCCTATACCAGTAATGAACAAGCAGAATTTGAAACTAAGTTCACAATACTATTTATATTAACACCCCAAAACAATGAACTATTTAGATATAACTCTAACAAAATGTGTACAGTATCTGTATGAGGAAAACTACAAAACTATGCTGATCAAAATAAACATATATTCCTTGTTCATGGATAAAAACTCTCAACAGTTTATGATGTCAGTACTTACTAAATTCATTTATGGATTTAATGCAAGCCCAGTCAAAATCCCAGAAAGTTATTCTGTGGCTATTGACAAAATGATTCTGAAGTTTACATGGAAAGGCAAAATACCCAAAATAGCAAAGAAAATATTGAAAGAGAACAAAGTTGGAGCACTGATACTATCTGATTTCAAGACTTTAGTATAAAGCTACAGTAATCAAGGCTGTGTGGTATTGGTGGAAAGAAAATAGTCAAGTAAATCAATATAACTATGCTCTATTGATCTCAGAAATAGAGATGTCCCAGAAATAGACATGTATATTCAATTAACCTTTGAAAAAAGCAATGGAACAAAGATAGTCTTCAACAAATGTGCTGGGACAGCTGGATATCTACAGTCATTAAAACGAGTCTAAAAAGGATTTTATACCCCTCACAAAAATTAATTCAAAATAGATCATAGACTTAAATGTAAAATGCAAAGCTATAAAACTCTTAGAAGTTAATGTAGGAGAAAATCTCGAGATGACCTTGAGTATGGTGATGGCTTTTGAGAGACAGCACCAAAGGCAAGATCCATAAAATAGATAAGTATTAAGCTGGGCTTCATTAAAATTTAAAACTTCTGCTCTATGAAAGACAATATCAAGAGAATGAGAAGATAAGCAACAGACTGGAAGAAAATACTTGCAAAAAACTCACATCTAATAAAGGACGTTATCCAAAATATACAAGAAAACTCTTAAAACTCAACAGTAAGTAAACAAACAACTTGATTGAAAAATGGATCAAAAATCTTAACAGACAATTCACCATAGAAGATATACAGAGAGCATTCTAAAAGATGTTCCATATCATATGTCATCAGGGAAATACAAATTAAACAACCATGAGATACCACTCTACATCTGTTAACATGACCAAAATCTGGAACACTGACAACACCAAAGGCTGACAAGGATGTGGAGCAGCAGGAACTCTCATTGATTGTAGGAATGCAAAATGGTATTTGGAAGACGGTTGCTTTCTTACAAAAACTAAACATACTCTTACCATACTGTCTGTAATTGTGCTCCTTGGTATTTACCCAAAGTATCTGAAAACTTATATACATACACAAACCTGTACACACACATTTATAGTAGTTTTATTCATAATTCCCAAAACTTGTGAGCAGCTGAGATGTTCTTCAGTAAGGGAATGGATAAACAGACTGTGGTACAACCACATCAATGGAATGGAATATGATTCCATGCTCAAAAGAAATTATCTCTCAAGCCATGAAATGACATACAGAAAACTTAAATGTACATTACTAAATGAAACAAGCCAATCTGAATAGGTTGTATACACTATATGGTATCAACTCTATGACATTCTGGGAAGGGAAAAACTATGGAGACAGTAAGAATATCATTGGTCTCCAGTGAGAGGGAAGTATGAATAGGAAGAACACAAAGGATTCTTAGGGTATTGAAATTATTCTGATGATACTATAATTATGGATCTATGTCATTATACGTTTGTCCAAACCCATACATCAAACATCAAGAATGAACCCTGTAAACTCCAGACTTTGGGTGATTATGACATGTTGATGTAGATTCATCAATTGTAATAAATATACCACTTTGGTGGGAGGATGCTGATAACGGGAGAGGCTATGCATGTGTGGGGGTGGGGGTTTATGAGGAATCTCTACATTTCTCTTAATTTTTCTAGGAACCTTTAACAGCTCTTTAAAAAATCTTTAAAAAAGAACATCTTGTATACTTTCCAGGGAAATGAATTAGAAGATTAAACATAGGTTTTTCAGCCACAAAACCAGCTTCATTTATTTCAGATTTCCTCCAATATATTTAACATTGAATCCAATTGAATCACTCATACTCACATTTTTTTTTTTTTTTTAAGAGGAGGCACATGTCTTGTTTTATCAAATAGACTTTAGAACCCCTGGTCATTGATATTGAGATTCCGTTGTAGGTGCATGAAGAGCTTGTGTAAACCCTGCTGGAAAGCTGAGTTATCCTCACCTCCCTTCAGAGAAAGGAAGGATTGGTCCGTAGGAAACTTTCAGGGGGAATGAAGTGCCTTATCTGCCTGCCACCTCTTCTCACATAAAACAAAACCAAAACAGAAAAATCCTAAAGCTGTGCTCCGATATTAGAATGAGTTGTATGTAAATGTAGTTATATTGGTTATACCATTGGTAACACATGGAAATATATGCATATCACTAGGATGGCAGGTCTCAGTTTTGTGTTTTGTATTTATCCCTACTTCTTTCTTTTTTTTTTTTTTTAAGATTTTATTCATTTATTTGACAGAGAGAGATCACAAGTAGGCAGAGAGGCAGGCAGAGAGAGAGGAGGAAGCAGGTTCCCTGCTGAGCAGAGAGCCCGATGTGGGGCTCTATCCCAGGATCCTGGGATCATGACCTGAGCCAAAGGCAGAGGCTTTAACCCACTGAGCCACCCAGGCACCCCTATCCCTCCTTATTTCTATTTCTTCTCTTCTTCTTCTTCTTCTTCTTCTTCTTCTTCTTCTTCTTCTTCTTCTTCTTCTTTTCTTCTCCTTCTCCTTCTTTTTTTTTTTTTTTTTTGTCCTAGATAAGTTCTGCTAGCCTTCTATCTAAAGTCTACTCTATGTCAAAATTCCTCAATGCCAATATTCCTTTAAAGAGAAACAGCCAATGTTTTTCATAACTCCTTGCAAGGAAAGGTTGGGAATCTCAAAAGAGGAAGAGGGATCAGCAAGACTATATTTAATGGGTGATTCGAGACCCTGCACACTCTTAGTGGCTTCTGAGCTCCCTGGCTTCACTTTCTCTAGTTCATTATAAGGCACTCTCCCTGACTTTGCTGTTCTTTCAAATATGCTGCAGCAGGCATATTGTCATAGGCAACCATGACAAGGCCTGACACAGTTCAATGCTCAATACATTAGGAATGTGAGATATGTCCTCCCTGTGCTGCACTCCAGAAAGCACTTTGTTTGAGGAGGGGTTGCACATGGTCTGAGGGCAGAAGCATAGAAAGATTTGCCATTGTCTGTCTTCTTCAGTCTTTGTCCCACTCTTGTCCTAGCCTTAAATATGTGAGTCCTTCTCAGGGACTTCCTCCTCCATGTGTTTCCTAAGGGCTAGGGTTAAAAGGAAGCAAGGAGTTCTCCAACAGGCACCTCGTTCTTGCCATTGAAACTTTCCTGGGCTTCCCTGGAGTTCAACATTCTGCAAGCTTTGAGCCCATCAGGTCTAATCCTGATAGATACTTCCAAACTTCTCCCACACATTGCAAGGACCTTAGAACACTTCCTTATGATTACTGGAAAAGGCTCAGTTTACCTCTCTATATCTGATGCTGTATCATCAAAAATATTTGCAAAACTTGTGTGGGGGAATTGGCATCCAATCCTTGGGTATGAATCACAAGCCAAGACCAGAGTATTCTGAGTCACTTGAGTAGATCTGCAATGACTGGTGTGTGACAGATGAATGTGGGCAGTGACTCTCTGTGAGGACATGTGTGTTGTGTTTTTTCTAGTCTTAGGGATGGATTCTGCTAGGTCATGTCCTCTCTCTCCTGGTCCCTCTTCTGGGAGCTGGTGAATATCTGCATATTGTTACCTAGGATTAGTGGCTCAAATTAAAATAATTTATTCATATATGCTTCTTTTATGAGCGAGTTTGCAGGCTGTAGAAAAGATGAAAGTGTGTCTTTAGTTGCATTTACACACAACTTAATGAACTGAGGGAATTGGCTAGGATAAACCTGCACTGTATCAAGATTATCCAAAGATCTCTGCATACTGTTGTTCTAATATGGTGTTAGTTCATTTGCAGCATTTTACAAGTAAGACTGGTGCAGGCTGGCCATCCTGTAGATGGCAAAAACTAAGGGAGGTGGATACTGGGCCAAACATAGGTATGCCTCTGCATGCTTGGGGTGGAAACAGACTAGGCTATGGATTTGGTGATAATTAGGCACACAAAGATGAGGTTTACCAAGATCTGAGAGGAGAGCAGGGAGACTCTCCAGAAAACTTTGGAGACAGTGAAAACTAGAGGGGCTTCCAGCTCAGCTCCACCGCCTGGTAATACAGAGGTCCTTCTGCAGAGCAAGCCAGAGCCCACGGAGTTAGGCATTCAAAAGTCACACAAGCAACCATTGCTCTGAATGCAGTTCCCGAGGCAGAAGCTTCTTTATTACTGAGGATCACCTATTCTGACATTTATCTCCATCAGTGTGTTTTCAAGAAAAATCCACTGTGTATTTCACAAACCAACTCATGGGGATCAATTGTTAGGCACCGATGGTTAGCAAACTTGGAGTTGGGCTCATGCTGTGACTATACATTTCCTTTTTCTGCAGGTGTAATCACCCAAGCTTTAAACTTGCCATTATATTTGACCAGTTCATTTCCATGCAGGGATGCTTGAACATCTGCTATGGCTGTTAGTATTGGGAGTGGACAACAAGTACAGCCCTAGTCTCCACAGTTCTATACATGTGATATTTTGGGAAAGGCATTTTAGCTTCTTTTCTTCGTCCACTAGGGCATCATGAGACGCTTTCTGAGATGCTACTGTACAGCTGAATAACACCCGCTACTTTGTGTTCTCTAGAGGCCCCTTCTCTGGCCTCACAACCTTACCCCAGAACCCCCTGGAATGGCCTTCCTGGTCCTACCTCAGTTTCCAGAATTGCAAATCTCCACCCATGCCAGCAGAAGTCTCTAGGATCCTGTTGCAGGCTGTGGCCACAGTGGTTGTTAAAAATTTTGCTTTCACCCCTGCGTGTCTCAGGTGGTAATGCTGTATGTATATGGAAGTGTTTTGTAAACAATAAAGTGTTAGTGATCACACTGTCACTACAGTTTGACAATCTCTGTGTCATGCAGTGAGGGACACAAAGGAGACCAAAGTATTTTGATCTCAAGATAGACACACATAACACAGAAAGCGGGTTCAGTGGGCAGTCTTCATAGGCCAGACACTGGCCAGCTCACCTGTGCACAGCCTCCCAGGAGGCAGAGCTATCTTGCCTCTCCCTGGAAGGGGCTTTGAGGGAAGTGGGATGAGCAGCAGTCCCAACCTCAGGGGCAGGGGTGAGAGGAGGGTGTGAGCAAGGATCATAACCTCTGAGTGCCCTAGTGACCTGTACTTCGGAAGTCTCACCATTTCTCTAGGCTTTGGGGGACTCTCTGTCTTCCTATCACCCATGCTCACAGGGTGGTAGCCCTACTTCTTCCTCATGGCAAGAAGGAAAAGAAACTTTCCTCTACCCTTTTAGGTTCAATAATTGAGGCCCTGCAAATTGGACTGAAAAAGAACAGGAGAAAAGGTTTATTTTGTATGCATGTGGTAGGCCTCACAGACACAACATAAAAACCCCAAGGAGACAGGCAGACCTGGACGTCTATAAACTGTTTTAACAAAGGGCAATAAATTTCTGTAGAAGTGATACATCAAGGGAGAAGATTTTGAGCTTCTAGGATGGTAAACTGTGAGACAGTAAATATACAAGAAAACCAATGGAAGATAAGTTATTTAGTAATGCTTGTGTAGTCCAATCTTAGTCCAAATTCCCCTGGAAGAGGGGATTTATGGCTGTCCTTATTTCTCAGAAGTTCATGTTCTTAGTCAGATAAGGGATGCTTTGAGAAGGCTTCTTGCTATACTTACGGAATCTCAGTGGCCTTCAGCTTAAAATAATCCATAGCCAATGTGGCATATTTGGGGTGGCACATTCTGATCTTGACAATGCAGCTATGCCCTGCATTTCCTCATTACTACTCGGTTTCTGTCTGTCTGACTCCGCTGAATGTGACAGCCCAGCCTGAATGTGTCCTCTCAACTCTATTAACCCCTCTATCAACTCCGAAGCCAAGCTCTGAGGGTAGTAATGCAACTCTTCTATTTTGCCTTTTTTACAGAATGGAAAAGGATTTAGCAGAGGACTCAGGAAACAGTCATCATTGGGTTTGAATGGCTGGGACTGATGCTTGACCAGGTCACCTTCCAAAGTAGTCTCCTTTTCTCTGCCTTAACAGTATGATACATGTTTTATGTCTATTCACACTAACACAGAGAAAGTCAGCTACTATTATTCTAACTATTGCAGTAACAACTAATGAACACAAACCCTGTGGTTTCCTCCTACCCCGAAGACCCTGGCATTCTCTCTGCCAGTCTCTCAATTTACCTATGTTCTGCTCTAACCTAGGCCTTCTCCTTTTGGTTGTAGTTCAAGCCCTAACTCTGCCCTGAGATTTGGAAACCTTTCCTGGACTTGTTTCTTTCTTGGTTTTGTTTCTTCCCTCTAGATTTTAAGTTCCTTAAGGGAACAAGGGGGCCGAAGGGAACCCTGTACCATATATATATATATATATATATATATATATATATATATATATTTTTTTTTTTTTTTTTTTTTTCTTTTCCAAGTGGATGGCATTGCTCTACACATGGTAAGCAGTGATTGCTTTCACCTAAATAGTCCTCCTTGCCTGAGGGCATGGGTTTTCCCTTTGGGGCAATGGCTTGTTCTCCCTGGCCACTGTAATTGCCCAACAGATAAGCAGAGTCCAATTAGGGCAAAACCTCTTTCCCAGTATTAATCATACAAGGTCCGGGTGAGAGAAGTTCTGCCCCCTTTCTGGCCTCTGAATTGTGGAGGTGAAATTATCTCCAGTGGTTCTGTGCCTTCCTGCCCCACACACAGCTGTCACAGCCAGTGATAGCATAGAGCAAGGAGGAGCAAGATGATGGCTGAGGATCCCATGGCCTTGGAAACCTGCTATGTGATCCCACAGTTGTCCACCCTCAGCCTCCTCCTTCCTGGCCTCTGCCCAGCAGCCAACAGGTCACCACCCCGCAGACTGCATCCCTCAGGCTCCTGCTGGCTGGAAAACAGTGCCTCTTCCCTCCTCTCATTGTTTAAAAACATCTCCCTACAAGTAATATGATTTACTTAAAACAGATTTTCAGAAATGCAATCATTAGATTCAAGTCTGTTTGCTATGACTTATGCAAATGTTTCTCCCAAGAACTATTCCTGGTTATATATTCAGCAACAATTGAGGAATAGGGCTATTTTACTACTACTATTTTACTACATACTTACTACAAGGGTTATTTTACTACATGGTAGTAGGAGCAGGTGTTTGTTGCCATCATTGGTCCGTAATCAAAAATCGCAGATCAGGAATTCTGTTCAAACTTTTAAATTGACAATACTTTATATGCAAGGCTTTATTGAACTTTTCAATTGGTTGAAACTAGAATTATTTTTTCTTTCTTTTTTTTCTCTTTATCCTTTATTCAATAAATATTGAGGTGCACATAGAGACTACATCGAGGGAAGAAAGTTGCTCAGACTTTTGGGATTAATTAAAGGGAATTAGAATATGTTCTAAATAGATGAAGTTTTTTATTTAATACATGATTAACATTATATAAAATATTCCAGGAATATTTGTCTTCTGAAACATGCAGAAATGTGATTCTTTTCCTTTCTTCATGACTTTCATTTTTAGACACTTGCTCTGCTCCCAATATGCTCTGTAGAGGGAAACCTCCTTCTCTTCCCATTTGCTTGAAGAAGAGGCTGAAGACCAGTTAATTCCTAGGTGGAATGTTAGTTTATGTTACTGCACTTTATATATTTAAATCACAAAATCAATGACCACATGGTTTGAAAAAGAGTAGAGGAAGTTATAAAACAAACAAACAAACAAACAAACAAAAACCCAGACAAACAAAAAGCAGCAATCTTTTTTTGTTTGTTTGTTTTGGCAAGATTAAGGCACAGCAACTAAGTGGATACTGATTTTTAGTTTTAAAGCATTCAGAAAAGGAGTCTGGTAAGAGATGCTGTTTTCAAGATGGATTCTCAGAAGGCCCTGGGGGACACAGACATACCCATGTATACCAATTTTGGGGGCTCCTATCAGGTCATCCATCACACTAGTGACTTAAAGTACATTTCCAGTTCCTTCTGTAATATTTTGCCTTATTATAATCTAGTGGCCATTTTGTAAAATGTCTAAATAGCCCTTCATAACTTCTTCTGAGTGTGCCTGGATAAATGTAGCCTGTTTTAGCTTCATAAAATGTTGTTTCCGTCTGTTTCTCAGCTACTCAAAATTTGAGGTCAGTGAATTGACCTCGCCTGTCCAGATGGCAAGTAAAGATGATGAAAATCCTGTTTTTTATCTTCTTTCTAAAGTAAAGCCGTGCACTAGACATTTTTATGATTGCCCCCAAATGGGTTACATGATTGAAATCCATTTAGTTTGAGGATAGCAGGTGCTTTTGGTTTTCCTTTGCTGGCTCTATATTCTTTTTTAAACTCTTTTTAATATATTCATCTGCCTTTCAAATGCAGATTTCTCTATCATACTGGTCTCAACCCTTCTCTATCTTCCCTCCTTATTCTTTTTTTGGGGAACCTTTCTGGGGAAGTTAATTCTAAGATTCTGACACGTTCTTCAACAGAAGATTCCCTGAATGCTTTCTACTTTGTGAACACTATCCTGGGTGGAGTCTATGCCCTACCCCTTCAACACTGAGAGTCAGTAGGTCTGAGCCAGGTGCATAGGCTTGAATATTGGCTCTGTTATTTACTGGCAATGTCATCTCAGGCAGGGTGCCCGCAGATGTAAAATGGGAGTAATAAAATAATCTGCTGTAAGGATGTTTGAAGATCATATACAAAGTCTCAGAAGAGTACCTGAGAGATACTTTATGTTGAATAAGTGTTAGTCATAATTATCAGTGATATGATCTCTGTCAGACCGACCTCTTCACTTGGATTTCATACTAGAACTTTTGGCAAAAGATCCAAAAGCAGATTCATAATTTTCTAATGTAAATTAGTGGAGGATGTTGACTTTGGAATTCAGAGGGTACTTGAATAAAATATGGGTGCATGAATCAGGAACACAGAATCAGTGCAAATAATAATCTAGGAATTAGAGGTGTCAAATGACATTCCTTTTTATCTCCAAAGATGGAGCTCCTTAATCCTGAATGTGTTCAAGATCTAAGAGATATTTGGAGTGAATTCTTATTTTCAATTAGATGACCTCTTTTGCAAACCAGAGACCGATTCCAACCATAGCTACTGTGATGCCCTGGGGAGGCATAGGCTGAAGCCATGCCATTGCCAGTGGGGATACCCTCTTGTGAATAGTTTCAGCCCAGGAACACACAAAGAGGGGCTCACATAAATTCTTGATAGTCTCCCTTTAGATTCCTTGCCACACTTGGGTGCCCAGAGCAGAATTAAAACCATCTGCTGCCAAGCTTAAGAGATCCTTCCACTTTCCTTCATTTGTTTGCCTCTTTTGGTTGATTCTTATTTAACTTTCTTGAGGGTAGATTTGAAATAATTGAAATTCATGATTTATTCTTTTTAAAAGCAGAGAAAGGAGTGCTGTGAATAATTTAGAGACATAACATCCATTTGTATCTTTACAGCATCTCTTTTCAATCCCAAACTGGGGGTGGGGGGGCAGTGAGGAAACTTTCCTATAAACAACTAAAACATGGGACACCTGGGTGGCTAAGTTGGTGAAGTGCCCAACTCTTGATTTCAGCTCAGGTCATGGCCTCAGGGACATGAGATTGAGCCTTGAGTTGGGCTCTGGACTGGGCATGGAACCGTTGAAGATTCTCTCTTTCCTTCTGCCCCTCCCCCACCCAGCTTATGTGTGTGCATGCTCACTCTCTCTCTCTCTCTTAAAAAAAACCTCCAAGAACAAACAAAAATCTAAAACACATTTTTTTTTTCATAGTGCAGGAGCTTGGGAGTATTTTATAATTAAATGATTTTTCTTACTAAAGTAATAGAGATGCATTCCAAAACACTGGAATAGAAAGAAAAAAAAAAATGTAAAGATCTACAGTCTTACTACCTGAACACAGCTACAGCTTCTTTAAGCATTTTGATAGGATTGTTTTTAAATGTTTAAAATATTAGGTAGATTACATAGATCAAAATAAATGTTATATCTTTAAATATGGGTGTGTATTTTTTATACATTATACATAGACACCCCATATTACTACAAATATTGATACATAGCTAGATAGGTATAGAAGGATATTTAAATAAATTATCCACAGCCTGACACTGCACACTCAGAGAATGTGAAATCTCGTACAGGATAATGCTCAGCTGAATCCAGTGAGTGGCTGCCCTTAAATTCAGTTGGTCCACTTGCTCATTGCAAGACATGTTGATTGATATTTTCATGTTAGAGAACACTGCTATACACGATCTTTTCTATATAGAACCATTTTCTTTAGGTGAATTCCCAGCACCTATCTGGGCCTAACATTGGATATTTCTTAAAACTTTAAATCCCAGCCTCCCACTGCTGGTCCCCAATTTCCCAGGGAATGATTAACAGTTAACATGATTTTCACTAAGAGAAGGCATTCTGTAGTATCTCATGTTTGTGTCCTCACTGTGCCAGCACCTAGAGTTGTAAAACACAGAAAAATCATATTTTAGCCAAACTGGATTTTAGTTTCTCTGAGAGCAGAATCATTTTCTTAGAAACCCTGAAATATTCAATCATGTTACCAAGCTTTTGTTGTTATATGGAAAGTAGCTCTTACAGAACCTGGACAGTATCCAGTTTTACCTGAGCCTAGGAAGTGGGTCCTCCTGTGGGCCTGACCTTTCTCTGATGCAGACTGGTGATGTTGGCTGATGGACAGCATGGAACTATTGGTCTAAGGGGAATACCATGCCAGGATATGGTTCTCCTCTGTGCTTCAGTTTCCCTACCTGAATGGGAGAAGACTAGACATCAACAGTTGTTGCTGAAATCCCTTTCCCTGCCCTTGCAAAGAATCACCACAAAATGATTTATGATGGGAAGGTATTCTTTTTTGTTTTCCAGCTTTATTGAGATATATTTACCATACACCATTGTGTAAGTTTAAGGTACAGAGTATGTTATGTCATGTGTTAACCTATGTTAATTTGATACATTTATATATTGCAAAATAATTGCCACTAAAACATTACCTAACATCTCCATCATGTCACACATTACCACTTCTTTTTTGTGAAGAGGATATTTAAAATCTATTCTCTTAGCAACATTCAAGCATATAATGCAGTACTGTTAACCATAATCATCATGCTGTATATTAGATCCCCAGAACTTGTTATTCTTATAACTGCAAATTTGGACCCTTTGACCAACATCTCTTTACTTCCCCCACCCCAAAGTCCAAAGTCCCCGGCCACCAACACTCTTCTTTCTGTTATGATGAGAATGTATTTTGTCTCCAAGTATTTAGGATGGAAAGAAAAGCTTAAATAGTAACAGTATAGATTATTTCTAAGACCCTACAAGTGCAAAGTTCACTTATGCTATGTATTTAAGAATGACTTTAGTGTATTGTATATATCATTTTAGCAGAACCATTTGCGAACTTAATGGAGTTCCTTTTCCATTTACAAAGTAAAGCACTTCACAGCTATGGCTCTAGGAAGCAGTATTCAAAATGACCATGGTTTCCTTCCTATGGAAGAGTCAAACATTATCTTTTAGTACCGGGGAGGGCCATCTGCCCATGATGTGAACTCCCTGTATGGGGACAAGAAGGGAAATTCTCCCACTTCTTGGGAGTCCCAACTCTACTCCACCACTTTGACAAACACTGAGCCTTTTCTTTTCATCCTGCAGGGTATGGTCACTAGTATGTTTATCTAGTCATTCATAATCAAATATTTTATTCTTCCCGATTTGATTATCTTAACTCTGTTGTCTTAAAATAATCACAATTTAGCTTACAGGGTTTTAATATTTTTAATTAGAAACAAAAGCTATATCTGAAAGCCTCCTCTTGCTGTGTTTCCCATGATAGTGACCAAAACTTACAGCAAGGGAGCTTGATCTCCCAGGACACTGCTCTGCAAATCACAGAATTATAGCTACCACTTGGAAAGAATGAGCAGAGAATGTTGAAAGTGTGCTTCAAGCAAGTCTCTCTGGGCTTGTGGGGGTCTAGTCTTTTCTCACCACTGATTTCTTTAGTCTAAGACTTTACTTCTAGAGTCTGAATATGTTTACTTATAGATGAAAATCCACTGTAAAATTTGTTTTTCATTCCCGACTGAGGAAGAGTAATCTAAATCAAAATTCTGGACTTGTAGGTGGATAGGATTACCTTCACCCTTGCAACATGTGTTCCATCCAAAAGGATAAAGACCAAAGTGTAAAAACACCCCTTCATTCAACTAACAACACTTTGTCAAGGACTACTATGTTCTAGTCCTGTCAACCTAAAAACAGTATGATGAATTTTACAACTTATCTGGTAAAATGCATCTAGAATTACCAGTTGCACTGTAACAGGTTTGCTTTACCTTCTCTGGAAATCAGAGAAGTCCTCTGTCAGAGTACAATACTGAGAGTGACCTGGGGCTTGCAGGATATGAGAGTGGGGTGTTGAGGATGGAGAAGAAGGTCCAGAAGAGAGAGAACTCCTTGTGGCTGAACTTCAAGCATCAAGGAAGAGACTGGAAGATAGGGACTGATGCTCAGATCTTGTGACTAAGGCGCTTGGCCTATTTGGTGCTCCACTTGGAAATCATGACCATTTCTGTCAGTTAATTTTCTCTAGAATTGGTCAGCAGATAGGCACAGGCACCCAGAGGGCAATGTGGAAGTCCTTCAATGTGGAAAGCCTTTAATGTGGAAGTTCTTCAATGTGGAAGAACATGTTGATGGATATGAGTCTAAGAAAATGAGACTAGGAAGTTGAAAGCCTGAGCAGAAAAGGGTCAAGGTAACTGTGTAGGCCTCAGCTGGCAAAGAGTGAGGACAGAGTGCTCAGGGACAAGTGCAGGGCACACTCCAAGGTATAGAAACTCATGTTATGGGAACATCACCAAAGGTTTGGGAGTAGCTTTCTTGGACACCTAGAGATTAGAGGAACAAGGTCTCTGGAGCCATGGGCCTAGGCAGATGAGCTGTCAGCCCAGGGAGCATGGTAAACTTTGTGCTCACAGAAAGCATGGTCCTGACTGCAGCAAGACCAGGTGCTCTGGGCTTTGGGGGAGGAGGGAATGCAGGTCACTGGTGAGTGCCCACCTTCTGGCCTGCAGGGCCCATGCTGACAGAAGTGCTGAGTGGGGGACTTCTCTTCCACTTTTATTTAATGTAATCTACCAGTGAAAAGTCCCAAGTTTATAGAATCACCGCTGCCATACCTTTCCTAATGAGTGATCTTTCTCTCCATTCCTGGAGACATGAGGAGCACCTTGACCTGATTCATGTAGAGCACCTGCTTCATGAAGGGCACCTTGACCATTTATTTGGTCATAGCCAGCACTTCCTCTTAAACTATCGTTTTATCTCCTGGAAGAATGGAGTGCTAAGGGAGTTTGACTGGATCATATCATCCCTCACTGTTACAGAAGGAACTAAACCCCAGACCTCTGTCTCACCAAGGAACTTTTTATCCTCCTTTAATAAAACGTCCATCCCCCCCCTTAAAACAAACAAACAAAAACAAAACAAAAAACAAAACAAAACAAAAAAAAAAAAAACACAAAAGAAAAAAAAAAAGTAAGGAGAAAAAAAAAAAAAGAAAAAGAAAGGAAAGGAAAAAAACAAAAACAAAAACAAAAAACAATGTTCTTCATAAGTTGCAAAAAGAGCCAAAGGCCCTGAGGCAGACTGCAAAGTTCCCTAGATGTTAACTTATGTAGAAGATTGGGTTGGGGAACCTGGGTGGTTCATTCAGTTAAAGCATCTGACTTTTGATTTAGGCTCAGATGGTGATCTCAGGGTCTTGTGATCTAGCCTAGTGTTGGGCTCCTTCTTCAACAGGAAAGTGTGCTTGAGGATTCTCTCTCTCCCTCCCAGCCTGGGCTATCTCTCTTTAAAATAAATAAATAAATCTTAAAAATAAAAGGCTCTTGACTTAACATTAAGGTATCAAGTTTATTAACAGGAACTAGAAAATATGATAATCTCATAATTAAAAAAGAGATAAAAACAGCCATGGTAATCTCTTTTATAGAAAAAATCAGTTACTAGATTTTAACCATGAAATACAGAAATGCTATCAAGTATTTAGTAGAAAAGCCTTGTACCCTGTCTGCTCTTCAAAAATAATATAATGGCTGAGGCAATTATTCAATAATTCCATCTTACCATGCATGTTTTTCCTCATGGTCTTAGTAAAACATATAAAACTGCAAGTTTTTTTTTTTTTTTTTTTTGCTTGTAATTAGGAATAAAAAATTTTATATATTTTTATAATTTGGTTTATTTAAACTTTTTCTTTTTTTAAGATTTTATTTATTATTGAGAGAGAGAGAGAACATTTACAAGTGGGGGACGGGCAGAGAGATAGAATCTCAAGCAGACTTCTCACTGAATGCAGAGCCTGAGGCAGGGCTTCATCTCACAACCCTGAGATCATGGCCTGAACTGATATCAAGAACCTGATGCTCAACCAACTGAGCCACCTAGGCTCCCCTATTTTAACAATTTTAATGTTCATAAAAATAAATTGAAGGATAATGTTTACCATGTTTTCAAAGTTAAATAACCATGTTGGAACCTATTAAATACCCATTGTAATACAGAGCTCTGAATGTCTACATTGAATCAAATCTATAGCATGAAACTGAGGTACATTTATGATGGTAACTGTCTGAAATTGAATTACAGATAAAACCTAACGAGTTTTTGTACTGTTTCATTTGTTTCCATATGTCTAACAGCTTCTACCTGTCAGAATATCAGGGCTTGCCCTAGAGAAGGCAATGTGTCAGGTGGACAGACTACTCACATTCATTTTCCTTAGTTTCTACCTTGGATGTTACTCTTACTGTTACTTTTTAATTGTTAATTTTTTCCTTACAAAAACTTGTTCTCCAAGCATGGATTTTTATCATTTGTGTATGTTCATATAGTTTGCATATGATTTCCTCTACATTATTTGCTGTTGGTTTTTGGTAAACAGGTTTCCTCTGCTTTGTTTGACCCTTTAATAGTGGAGAAAATAATTAGTCCAGCCCTCTTTGCAAGAGCAGCCATTTGAAAATGGGAAACACTTCTATTGTGGTCTTATTTATTTATTTTAACATTGAATATTAAGCCATTAAATGACTTAGCACTGAAAATTGTTTAAAGTGGCCTAAAAATAAATTTTACAAATTATAGACCTGAGCCTCCCATGCTGTCGTAGCCTGTCATTAGCAGCTGGGTGTAAAGGACTTTGCAGGAGGCAGTAGAGCAGCTGAAATCTGGGTCATTGTTTTGGTCCTTTGAATAGTGAATATAGTTTTAAAACTGTATTTTAAGTGATTGGACCAAATTAAAAGGGTTTTGTGTGTGTGTGTGTGTGTGCGCACAGGTAGGCTTTCTTCTTAATATTAAAGGGTATTCAAGAAAATAAGCTTTTAACATACTTAGACTTTCTACATAAAATATCAAATATCTTAATCTCAAACGAATGTTTTCATGTTACATACACACTAGTGTTACACATATTTATATGAATAAACTAAGAAATTTTAAAGTTATCTTTATATTTTACATATTTTCCCAAACACCTAATTTTTTTAAAAACCTATGAAAAAAATCCTATATGTTCAAGTACTAGAGGCCTAACAGAGCAATATAATTCAGTTAAGCTAATGATAACAAAAGAAAGAAAGAAAGAAAAAAGGAAAGAAAGAAAGAGAGGGAAAGAAAGAAGGAAGAAGGAAGGAAGGGAAAGAATAGACCCAGCAGGAGTCTTATCAAGCTTTAAGGCAGTACTTTCACTTGAGAATTTTGGAGGCCTCTTGAGCAGCAAATTTGTCTTTGATTTCAGCACATTCCCTGAGGTTCAAGTGCTACAGATGTGTGAAATGGGAAGGGGGAAGAGGACATCAGCAGAGGGAGAAGAGGAGGGCTAGGTCATATACCAAGAAGACTGTAGCCTGGAATGAAATAAGCTGTTAATTTCTAAATGTCTTATATTATCTCCCATCATTTATGGATGTGGGTTGAAAATCTGAATTTGGTGACTTTCTTCCTTGGAAAAAAGCTTCTGGAAAAGAAAGGCAGAGGGTGCCCGTTGAGATTGTCATCGTAGAACCCTCCCTAGTCTCCTAGCTGTAGAAGCCAAAACAGAGATTTCAGCTTTTTGTCATTTTCTTTTTAATTGATTCATTTTCTGGATATGGTAACATTCTTATGTTCTGCTTGGTAGACAGGGGATATCTAAATTGTGTTGACTTGGGCGCCTGGGTGGCTCAGTGGGTTAAGCCGCTGCCTTAGGCTCAGGTCATGATCTCAGGGTCCTGGGATCGAGTCCCACATCGGGCTCTCTGCTCGGCAGGGAGCCTGTTTCTTCCTCCTCTCTCTCTCTGCCTGCCTTTCTACCTCCTTGTGATCTCTCTCTGTCAAATAAATAAATAAAATCTTTAAAAAAAAAAAAAAATTGTGTTGACTCTTCTACTGTTTTATGAGGGAAAGAATGATCCAATTATCTAAACCTCGCAAAACATATTAAAATATTTTTTTAATTTGACAAAGATCCTTTCTTCTTCATCAAATGATCTAAATAGATGGGAAAACTGTAATGCTACTCTTGTTTACTGTGGTTCATAAGAGATTCTCATACAAAAAATCCAATTTTTATGATGGTAAATAATAAAGCCAACTCCATAATAAATTCTGTTAGGCCTCTTACAATTCAGGTAAAAATAAATTTTTAATATGTGAAAATGATATAAAAAGTGAGACAATTTTATATTAATTTTCTCAGAGAAAATGGAAACATCACTTTATAATAATTGTGCTATGTTAAATGGAGTAAAATCCAATTTCGTTGCAGGAAATCCTGTATGTCATAATTCAGTCTAACTTTGAGGTCTTGAAAATAGCATGTAACCACCTGGAATAAAAATTGAGGGCAGATTCTTCAAACTTAAAATAACTCAGTAAAATAACAGAAAGTGAATTTGATTTACATTAAATTTAGTAGGTACTTAAAGTGACCATTTCCCTCATGCCTCTGGCCTGAAATCTAGTGGAGGCAAGTGTGTTCCAAGCAGCTGCCATTTTGCCTGGGTCCACCTTCCTCATTCCAGATCTGAGGTCTTCTGTACAGAGTTTGCACATGTCCACTTTCTGGATGGAGACCACAGATCTTGGTGAACTGTGCTGGGGGGTGAAAGGATAGTTTAACAGTGTGCTGGACTGAAGAGGAGACCCGGAGTACGCCAGGGGTGACTCTCTATCGTAGGTGTAAATTGAGGCAGCTTCTCTCCTGCCAGGTCACATTGTAAGTGCTGAAACCCTAGACATTCTGTTTATGGTCAGTCAAACTTGACTTGGAGCCAGGAAGCAAGGAGACATAGATGAAAGAGGAAAGGCCATTATTCTCTTTTGTTTGATGACATAAAGAGTCGAAATTACTTTTATTCACAGACAATTCAGTGGAAAAATGATACAGTGTCTTAAATATTTCCTCTGAAATAAGATACAATAGTTACGTCCATGGTGATTGAGCTAACTCTCTTCTACCTACATCTCTAAAGGAAATGAGTTGATGAGAAACTTACTTCTTTACTTTTGACCCAGTGACCTCTGGGGAGCCTGTCAGTCAAGAGGGGCTGTGCTCTCCTGGGTATGCTGCAGAGAAAACACAGGTGGAAGCAGACATTTCCTCTGTGAACATCTGTCCATTTGAATGATTCCCTCACTCTGAAGTGGCTCTGCTTGTCCCTGGAGTGGGAGAGATGAGAGCCTGGATTGAGAAGAAGTAATCAGAAGTGAGGTTGTGTGGGAAGCTACATTTATCCCACTGGGTGGTTTGCCTGGAAATGTGGGAGCCTTTCTTCTCAGGCTGGGACAAAGAGATGCGGGAATAGGGTGTGTGTCTCAGTCAGTTTGTGCTGCTATAACAAGATAACAAAGACTTGATGACTTTATCAATTATTTCTTATGGTTCTAGAGGCTGGAAGTCTGAGATCAGGGTGCTAGCATGGTTGAGTTCTGACAAAAACCTGTTCCTGGTTTACAGACCAGCTTCTTCTTACTCTTGTCTCCACACAGCAGAGAAAGATTTTCTGTCTCTTGCTCTTTTCATAAGGGTATTAATCCCATCCTGGAGGCACTACCCACATGACCTCATCTAACCCTAATTTTATCTCAAAAGTCTCACCTCCAAATATCATCACACTGGAGATTAGAATTCCAACACATGAGTTTTGGGGGATACAATCATTTGGTCCGTAGTAGTTTATATAAATAGTGAACCCACTTCTTTAATATTTTTCTACAAGATATACTAGACACCTATAGAAACCACTAGATAGCTTGACTAACTATGGGGTTAATTTTCCCCTATTCATGTTTTTTTAATGTTTCTTATAAACTATGACACTATTAGATGTAATATGAAATTAGCATTCTATGAAAATTATTTTATACCATTAAATAAGTAAAGTGATTTACATTTACAGTATCACATTTCCCTCTCTACATATTATGAACCATGCAACTCAAGAACACAGAACTTTAGAGAGGAATATTCCTGTCTTTCTTTCCTTTGCTCATCCTTTTTTCTTTCTTTCCTTCTTCATTAGTCTGAGAAGATTTAAAAAATAAGGAATAAAATTCTATAATTATATTAAAAAGGAACCCCCAAATTAATTAGAAATATTTAGTTCTAATTCTATTCTGTTGGGTTCTTGACATTAGGTTGATGGGATAATGTATTAAGAAAGATTATTATTGTGTAAAATGCAAAACAAAACAAAAAACCTCCAGAAGTCCACATTCTCCCCAAGGAGACTCCCCATTGTCTCCTCTATAACACCTGGGCAAGGGTGTGGCTCTGTACCATATGTCCCTGGGTCCCAATGTCAGCCCTGTCATATTCTTGCAGTGTGTCCTTTTCACATGTATTTAGCTTCTCTGGGCCTCAGTCTTCTCATATAAAATAGAAAGACCTTCTTCCTAGGGTTGCTATAAGAATTAGGTGTATTAGTATACTTAAAGCTCAGCTCTGCCTGCTCCATAACAAGTAAGCTGCTTCAGAGCCATGTCTTTATCCTCCATTTCCTCCAATGTTAATGCTGGGAAGGAGGGATACGTTCTTGGTTCTGGAGCTCACTGTATTCTGAGTTACGGAGCTGCTGGGCTGTGGTGCTGGGATAATGTGATTTGGAGTCATCATCTTCTAATTACTAAGTTGGTGGTTCCTTTAGAGGATTCTGTATTTGGTCATTTTATAAAGTCTTTATATTGAAGTTTTCAGATTATTGATCAATAAATATTCTGACCCATGTACAGTGGAATTCCTTTGTGAATGATCTAACAACTAAGAAGCAAAGCGACTCAGTCCAAAGAATGCTTGCATCATTAATGCCTGCCTCTAGGACCCCAAGAGAGGTTACCTGATCTCCAGGCACTGAAATGTTTAGGTCCTCTTTGAGAGCAGCTGTAAACTCAGCCCTCAGCTGTAATCCCACCAAGAATTGGCCAGCATGAGAGAAAGAGGGGGCAATGTTGGGTCAGCAAGGAGATGATGAAAATGTCCCTCTGTGATCTGACAAACAGCCACATTTGCAGCCTGTTTACTTGGTAGGAAGCATGTTCTGGTCTCCTTTCTCCTCATGCAGTGGCAGAGAATGTGACCTCCATATCCCTGGGGAGTCTAGTTATTACTCTGAGAGGCTTCCACTGGAAACTCTATTTTTTTTTTTTTGTCTTAGACACTTACACAAATTTTACATTTTAATTTAAATTATATTTACATTTGTTCAAAGAAATAAAACATAATGTCCCTAAATCTTTCCAAAATAATGCTACGAAAACAGATATATTTATTGTCCTTGCTCCTACACAGCAGATGGAACTTGGCTTTGAGAGACATGAATTGATGGCCACCCCCCATGGCCCATCAAATCTGCAGGTATTCTTAGCTGGCTATGGCTGACTGCTGGCTTACCTGACACTCTGGCATTTAACTCCACATGACTCAGTATATTTGTGAAATTATGTACTTATCCTCATAAATCATGGTTCAGTTTAGACTTATTTCTTCAAACTAGCATGTGGAAAGCTGTGATGTGTATAGGAATTTTGTCTTCCTCAGGTTTAGTTTAGAAAAAAATACCAACTTCTCTTTCCTATATGAACACAGCAAATGACATTGCATGTGACAAAAGAACACAATAGAGAGGATATATTTATCAGTTATATGTTAATTCAGATTAAGATATTAAATTCAAAGGGAGAACAAGCAAGAACTAAAGAGATAGTTCTTGATATTTTGATACTTGATCCCTTTGAAAAGCAATCTAATGTCACTGTTTGTCCACTGAGGTAAAACCTTTCCCCTGGATTGGGTAAGAAATGTGCTGGCAGTCACAGCCTTCCTGATGAACATGTTTTGTATCATTTTGTGACATTTTGCAATTGCGTCTTCCACTCAAGGTTCATGTTTGTTGTGAAGCACTTTTCCGCTTCCCTTGGACCATAAAGATGTATCCTACATTCCAGGTAGGATCCACGTTATGTCAGGCATGCAACTTATAAAACTTTCCCCCACCTCAAGGAAATAAGACAACTTGCATGAAGCTTGTGACTTTGGGGGCACACTGCTGCAGTCCTAGAGGCTGTCAGAAGTGGCCTGTGGGAGTGAAGTGCTGAAGCATATGCCTCACTGGTCTTGTTGAAGATCCTCAGCTCCTAGAATTTAAGTGGGCTTCCTTGACAGTAGCCCTAGCCTTCCTGTCCTCTACTCTCCAGTGTGCTGCAGTGTTCCTTGCCTGGGATAGTAAGGTGATAAAACCATGATAGAGTCATATTTAACCTACAGGTGGTACTGCTGGGACATTTTTCTCTGTGAGAACTCTAGAAACACACATTTGAAGGTCTTTTTAATTATATTTTCCTTCATGGTGTTCTCCATCAACCACAATTCCTGTTGGCATAGCACTTTTTATACCATTTTAAAAATCTCCCTTCTTACCAAGTTTGATAGTGTAGATTCTAGGTCAAACAATGGCTAAAGAGAAGCTCTGAAATGGAGAGCTTCTTGACCCAAATCACTCAGGGAGACCACACCAATCTTTTGTAAAAACAGAACTTCTGTTTACCAGGGCAGGCGCCTCTGATTTTATTTCTGCAGGGATGTCAGAACTCTGTTGCTAGTTTCAAATGCAAAATGGTTTAAAATATCCACTCTGTCATGCAGACCACTCCGTGCACACTTGCTGTGGTTGATTGTTATGTTAATGACCCTCCAGAGTCCAGCGTTATATGTCCAAGGACATAGTTCTTTCTACATTGATTCTGGGCTGGGTCCTGTGGTCCCTAACCACTTAGTCCTAAGCAAACCTGACAAAGGCCTTGGTACGTGCTGTATGTGGGAGCCTGCCTTCTTAGAATGCTGCCATATTGCCAAGAATCTTCTCTAAGCTTCTTGAAAATTAAGCTCACAAAGAGGGAAATAGTGAGCTCCCCCAGGGACACCAGCCCACAACAGAATCCAGGTGCTATAGTGAACTCAGCAGTAGGCCCTCAAAGCCAATTCATGGAGTCAGGAGAAATAGTACTTGGTTCTTCTTTTTCTTCTTTTTTTTTTTTTTAAGATTTTATTTATTTGTCAGAGAGAGAGAGAGCGAGCACAGGCAGACAGAGTGGCAGGCAGAGCCAGAGGGAGAAGCAGGCTCCCTGCGGAGCAAGGAGCCCGATGTGGGACTCAATCCCAGCTGGGATCATGACCTGAGCCGAAGGCAGCTGCTTAACCAACTGAGCCACCCACGCGTCCCTACTTGGTTCTTCTTTAAGGTTACACTTTGAACTGTTTTATTATACAATATATCTTTGATGTACTTTTGGATGACACATTCCATTTTCCACTGAATAAAGTGACAATATTGATACTTAGGAATTAGAAAACATTTTATATCAATCACTGATACTACTAATTAATGAAATTATTCAGTACAATCATTAGTGTTGCTCTAACAAAAAGAAAATATTTTCTTTTTTATAAACTCTGAATTATATTTAATATATGCTTTATAACCACAATAAAAGTTCATAGATTTGTTGCACATTTATAGCCTAACAGGCAAACTAATCTGTAGATTGAGTTTTTAACATGCAAAATCACATCATCTGAAAATGGTTTGTGCTCTTATTCCAAGTCTTGTAATTTTCTTTCTTGCATAAATGTCCTGGTTAGGATGTCCAGTACAATACTGAGGATTATTGTTCGCAGACATCCTTGTTTCGTCTCTCATCTCAAAGAGAAAACTCCCAGTGTTTCATCATTCACTATGACTTTTTGCTACATATTTTTCCAATTACTTAGGTTTAAGAAGATTATTTTCCTTTAATCTGCTAATGTAGAGTGAACCACATCGCTCAAGCTTCATAGGTATAAACAAAGTTAATGAAAATCTAATTTATTTCTATATAGCAGTAAGAAAGAACAAGTGGAATTTTCTACAGGACACATTTACAGTTGGAGCAAAATATATAAAGTACTTGGGAATAAATCTAAAGAAGATGAGACAGATCCTAACAGAGAATAATAAATTGATTTGAGACAGTTAAGAAGATATTGACCTAAATAAGTGAGGAAATGAAACATTTCACGGATAGTTAGACTTAATATTATATAGATGACAGTGACCAACATACATTGTGGCCCTGAGGAAATCTCAATGGGTTTTTGAGTAGACATTGATACTAAATCTTGCATGAAATGCCATGCCTAGAACAGTCAAAACTCTGCTACAGAGGGTAAAAATCATTTGGTGGCCTTGTCCTGACATTTATCAAGACTTGTTATCAAGCACTAATAATTATGGTATATAGGATTGGTGTAGAAATGCCTAAGTAGACCAAAGGAGCAGAAACAGACTGATGTATAAATCTCTTTATGGATGGGTCCTAGAAACACAACAAAAGTAGAATTTCAAATTATGGAGAGTGAATGAGGATTTATAATAAATGTTGCTGGATAATTTGTTGATTTGATATATCTATATCTATATACACACAAAAAAATAAAAATAATTGGTATATATATTAAAAATCTTTCTATGTATATATACATATACACTTTACTGGATAATTAGGTTATATACATACTTAGATGGGTTAAAATTATGAATTACCATTTTATTACATAGTAATCCAAAAGGACAAATACTAAGAGTATGTAAAATCTTCCTTGCAGAAAAAATCTCGGACTAGATGGCTTTAATAGTGAATTCCACAAAGCATTTAATGATGAATTAATATCAATCTTTGTCAGACCCTTCCAAAAATAGAAATGGAGGTAAGACTTCCAAAATTATTTCATGAGGACTGCATCGCCCTCATACCAAAACCAGATAAGGACACCAAAGAAAATCACAGGCCACTAGCCTCAATGAACATAGATGCAAAAACCCTCAACAGAGTATTAGCAAACTGAATTTAATAATACATTAAAAAGATCACATACCATGATCAAGTGGGATGTACTCTGGGGATGCAAGGATGATTTAACATCACAAATAAATCAATGTGATGAGATACATTAACAAAATGAAGGATAAAAATCACATGACCATCTGAACAGATGCCAAAAAACATTTGTCCATTCTCACCATGTTTATTCATAATAGTATCAGAAGTTCTAACCAGGACAATCATACAGAAAAAAAGCAATAAGAGATATCTAAATCAGCAAGGAGGAAATAAAAATGTCACTATTTACAGATGACATGATATTGAAAACCCCAAAGACTTTACTGAAAAACTGTCAGAACTAATAAGCAAACAATAAAGTTGAGGGATAGAAAGTCAATATACAAAAATCTGTTGCATTTCTATATATTAATAACAAAATTAAGAAATGAATAAATTAAGAAAACAATCACATTTACAATTGCATCAAAAAGAATAAAATATCTAGGACTAAATTTAATGAAAGTTGAAACACCTATACACTGAAAGCTATAAGATATTGATAAAAGATATTGAAGAAGACACAAATAAATTGAAAGATAGTTTGTGCTCATAGATTAGAAGTAGTTAATTTCTTTTTTAAATGAATAATATTCCATTGTACAAATATGCCACATTTGCATCCATTCATCCATTGGTGGACATTTAGGGTTGTTTTCACTTTTTCTACTGTCATAAAGAGTACTGCTGGACGTTTGTGAACAAATATTTTGTTGTATATCTGTTTTCAATTATTTCAGATATATAACTTGAAGAGGAATTGCTTTCAATATGAGAACTCTGTTTAACTCATTAAGGAACTGCCAAACTATTGTCAAACTATTTCATAAAATGACTACAGCGTTTTATATTCCCATGAGCCAAAGTACAAGGGCTCCAACTTCTCACATCATCATCAACAGTTGTCATTTTCCACTTAAAAAAAAAATTATAGGGGCACTTGGGTGGCTTAGCAACTTGAATGATTGACTCTTGGTTTTAGCTCGAGCCCTGTATTGGGCTCTGTGCTCACCAGAAAGTCTGCTTGAGGTTCTTTCTCTCCTTTTCCCTCTGCCCTTACTCCTCACTTCTCAAATCAATAAATAAATTTTAAAAAAACATATAGCCATTACAGTGAGTGTGAATTGGTATCTCATTGTGGTTTTGATCAAGGAATGAGTAAAGAAATGGGATGGAGATATGTATATATATATATATATATACACACACACACACACACAAACATACATACATATATAAACATGCATACATATATGTATATATAAACATACATACATATAAACATATATATATAATTCACCATAAAAAATGAAGAAAATCTGTTCATTTGTGAGAAAACAGATGGCTTTGAGGGTATTATGTAAAGTGAAATAAGTCAGACAGGGAAAAAATACTATATGATTTCACTTTTATGTTTAAACTAAAAAACAAAAACAAAACAAACAAACAAATAAAAACACCATAAAAACTCATAGATACAAAGAACAGATGGGTAATTGCCAGAGGTGTAGGGTAGTAGATGAAATGGATGAGGGTGGTCAAACCATACAAACTTAAATAAACAAAAGAACAATATAAATGGATTCCTATAAAACAGAAAATGGCAAACAAGCCATGATAATGATGGGCAAAGGAATTTAATAGGTATTTCACAGAAAATGTAAATAGTCAATAAAAATCTGAAAGATCCTCAACGTCATGAGTAATTGAGGATTGCCAAGTGAAAAATACAACACTTTGTTACTTGGAATTATAATTTTGTTACTTGGAATTGCTTAGAGAAATAGTAAGTCTACAGTGCATGTAAGAGAACTATTAGCACAAATTTAAAGTAGTGAATGCCTTCAGAAGAGAGATCTGGACATACAAGGGATTGACGTCCCTACAACATTCTACTTCTTAATCTGAGAAGTCTTAATAAGAGAGTTTGCATGAAAAAGAACTGCTACACTTAATATATTTTTATACATTCTTTTGAGTGCATATTTTATTCACAATTTAAAATAGGAAAAAAGTTAATTTTAGAGCCATGTATATTATATGAGGCCATTAAAAATTATTTTTAAAAAACTGGCAAAATTTACTTGGTAACATAGGAAAAACCCATAAGAAGGAACACCACAGGTTGATGAGAGCCTCAAGGAATAAGGTATGGGGCTCGGGGAGAAGGATGAATGTTTAGCTTTGTGTTTGCACGATTTTATTTCTGTCACATACATATACTATTCTAAGTAATTTAAATAATGGAAATAAAATTCATAATATAAGTCCATACTCCAAAAGTTTTTAATAATCTACCAATAGGTTTAGAAATCACATATCTCCTGCAGCAATTTTTAGTACTTTTACTTTTTTTCCCCTTAAATGAAATCTACAGCAGAAAATCATAATATAAGATGGAGGACAGTGGTCTTGAAAGGGGCCCAGAGCCCTCTTCAAATACTCTCATTTCACCCTGTCCCCAATTGACCCATGTCCCCAAACCCTGGGAAGTGGGTAACCCAAGTTGGAAGCCATCCTACAGTGCAGCAGTTTCATGGTAGAACAGGCCAATCTGTGATGTATTAAAGAGAAATTGTTCACCAGGCACTTGTTAAACATATCAGGGCAGATTTTATTCAAGACTATTGCAATTGGGGAAAGAGGCTGAACTCAAATCCAAACATCTGTTGGACAAGTGGGAATTTATAGTCAATGTACAGAGTCAGGGGTTCAGTGGAGGGAAAATTAGTAAGAGGAACTAGTTTAGGTATCAAGGGTGGAGGGATTCTCAATTGACTGACCTAACAGGATTCTTGCTGACAGCAATTCAGGATTTCTACATCATAGGTGGGGATGAGGAACTTGATGAGATAGCAGAGATGATCAGATACAAAGAGTGGGGGGATTCCAGCAAAAAGGACTTAGCAGAATTCTTGCTAAAACTATGCTAGCCAGGACCAGCAAGGATAGGATAGATACAGAAGACCAAGTTTGAGGTATAGTTGAGAAGAGAGTTCAGAGGAATGGGGCTAAAGTTTGGTCAAGGAGAGAGTCTTGTTATTTGTACTAACCTAAGGTGTTTCTTGACTGTGTTATTTCCACGAGTTCATAAACTCTTTGAAGAAGTGAACTAGAGGTTTGGGAAGAAGGAAGGTGGCGGAAAACATGTAAGAAGTAGAGTCAATGTTCTCTTAATGTGAATTACATGCAAATAGGAACACAGGATCCTAGGAGATTGGAAATGCAGTAAGAAAGTTCAGAGTCTTGTTTGTCCAATTTTGAGAATTACTCCTGTTATGGATACAACTGGGGCACAGATTTCCAAGCTATGGGGGAAACTGAGGTGTGGGCTGGTGATCCTACCTTCCTGCAGAGAAGTAACTGAGTGCAAGTAAGGAACAGGATGCATGTGGGTATTTATTTTTGGTTTTATTTTGTTTTAAAATTCTATTTTAATTTTTTTTTAATGGGGAGGTACCTTGGGCAGAGGTTTGAGTAATGTTATTTAAGATTTTATTGAAAAAAATTTCACTATCCAATGTTAAGAAATGCATTCAAAGTAAACCTTTTATGTAAAGGATGGTTAATTCCTTCTTTAGCCCTCCTTCCATCCTTCCCAACCACAGTATATTTGACTTTTGAAATTGTCTGCAGATCACACATTTTATGTGTATAAGGGCCTTCATTTAGACCTGCAGAGAGAGTTCCTATTTTGGACATGTCTTCTTTCATTCGTGTGTGTGTGTGTGTGTGTGTGTGTGTGTGTGTGTGTGTTTAAGATTTTATTTATTTATTTGAGAAAGAATGAGAAAGAGAGAGCACCAGGTAGGGGAGGGTCAGAGGTGGACTAGATCCACGAACTCCAGGATCATGACCTGAGCAAAAGGCAGTCCAAAGAATTGAATCACACAGACACCCGGAAAATGGAGTTTTTGATAGCACTTGGGGACATTTTCCTGTTTGACAGTAAAACAATTAGCCACCTCTTCTCCTGATGTGAAAAGATAAACAGACTGTTTAGCAGCAGACAACTAGGGATTAGTTGAAAAGCAATTACTCTGCCTTCCTCTCTTCCTGTGCTCTTCCATAATGCCTAGGAGTTGTGCTCTCTTTTCAAAGGAGAACTCAAAGTTCAGGAACTAGGGCACTTGGTTTTGGCATATTACTTCTATTAGCAGGCAAATGGTTGATAATAGACAAGGGAGGTAAAAGGTCATTGTGAGGAGAAATTTAAGAGAAGGCTGAGCCCAGAGGCTAAGTTTTTGCATCACAGTAGGTGGAAAATATGACTGGCACTAACTCAGTCTTGTCACAGAATTGTAAAGATTTAAGTGTTTTAGGGTGTTGGAATTTCCAGGTTAAAGTTTTTATTTTATTTTATTTTATTTTTTACTAAAATGATTGGAGAAACTGAACTCTTTCATAGCCAGTTACAACTCCACACTAGTATCCAGGCAGCCCTCTGGGATTTACCACTGTTCTGTGGCTTCTACATGCTCTGCGTTTGGATTTGTAATTACATACCTACCTGTCCCCCTAGAAGCTTTGATTTGCATGTCATAACATAATAAGTGTAAACTAACTAAAAAACTCTCATAAAATCATTGAGTCTCAATGACTGTGCCCACATATTTCTTTGGTAAAATTCAGCCAATTCATTTAATGTGTTCAAACTGCAATATCCATTAGGAAATGTGTATCACTCTATCCCCCATTACTTTTTTTAAAAAATTTATTTATTTATTTTCAGCATAACAGTATTCATTATTTTTTCACCACCCCCAGTGCTCCATGCAATCCGTGCCCTCTATAATACCACCACCTGGTACCCCAACCTCACACCCACACCCACTTCAAACCCCTCAGATTGTTTTTAAGAGTCCATAGTCTCTCATGATTCACCCCCTCTTCCAATTTCTCCCAACTCCCTTCTCCTCTCTAACTCCACATGTCCTCCATGCTATTTGTTATGCTCCACAAATAAGTGAACCCATATGATAATTGACTCTCTCTGCTTGACTTATTTCACTCAGCATAATCTCTTCCAGTCCCGTCCATGTTGCTACAAAAGATGGGTATTCGTCCTTTCTGATGGAGGCATAATACTCCATAGTGTATATGGACCACATTTTCCTTATCCATTCATCCATTGAAGGGCATCTTGGTTCTTTCCACAGTTTGGCAACCATGGCCATTGCTGCTATAAACATTGGGGTACAGATGGCCCTTCTTTTCACAACATCTGTATCTTTGGGGTAAATACCCAGGAGTGCAAATGCAGGGTCATAGGGAAGTTCTATTTTTAATTTCTTGAGGAATCTCCACACTCTTCTCCAAAGAGGCTGCACCAACTTACATTCCCAACCACAGTGGAAGAGGGTTCCCCTTTCTCTGCATCCCCTCTAACACATGTTGTTTCCTGTCTTGTTAATTTTGGCCATTCTAACTGGTGTAAGGTGATATTTCAATGTGGTTTTAATTTGAATCTCCCTGAGGGCTAGTGATGATGAACATTTTTTCATGTGTCTGATAGCCATTTGTATGTCTTGATTGGAGAAGTGTCTGTTCATATCTTCTGCCCATTTTTTGATATGATTGCCTGTTTCATGTGTGTTGAGTTTGAGGAGTTCATTATAGATCCTGGATATCAACCTTTTGTCTGTACTGTCATTTGCAAATATCTTCTCCCATTCCGTGGGTTGCCTCTTTGTTTTTTTGACTGTTTCCTTTGCTGTGCAGAAGCTTTTGATTTTGATGAAGTCCCAAAAGTTTATTTTCGCTTTTGTTTCCTTTGCCTTTGGAGACATATCTTGAAAGAAGTTGCTGTGGCTGATATCGAAGAGATTACTGCCTATGTTCTCCTCTAGGATTCTGATGGATTCCTGTCTCATGTTGAGGTCTTTTATCTGTTTTGAGTTTATCTTTGTGTACGGTGTAAGAGAATGGTCAAGTTTCATTCTTTTACATATAGCTGTCCAGTTTTCCCAGCACCATTTATTGAAGAGACTGTCTTTTTCCACTGTATATTTTTTCCTGTTTTGTCGAAGATTAATTGACCATAGAGTTGAGGGTCCATTTCTGGGCTCTCTGCTCTGTTCCACTGGTCTCTGTGTCTGTTTTTATGCCAGTATCATGCTGTCTTGGTGATCACAGTTTTGTAATAAAGCTTGAAATCAGGTAAAGTGATGCCCCCAGTTTTATTTATGTTTTTCAACATTTCCTTAGCGATTTGGGGGTCTCTTCTGATTCCATACAAATTTTTGGATTATTTGCTCTGGCTCTTTGAAGAATACTGATGGAATTTTGATCGGAATGGCATTAAAAGTATAGATTGCTCTAGACAGTATAGACATTTTAACAATGGTTATTCTTTCGATCCAAAAGCATGGAATGGTCTTCCATCTTTTTGTGTCTTCTTCAATTTCTTTCATGAGTAGTTCCTCAAGTACAGATCCTTTACCTTTTTGGTTAGGTTTATTCCCAGGTATCTTATGGTTCTTGGTGCTATAGTAAATGGAATCAATTCTCTAATTCCAATTTCTGTATTTTCATTGTTAGTGTATAAGAAAGCCACCGATTTCTGCACATTGACTTTGTATCCTCCCACGTTACTGAATTGCTGTATGAGTTCTAGTAGTTTGGGGGTGGAGTCTTGGGTTTTCCATATAAAGGATCATGTCATCTGCAAAGAGAGAGAGTTTGACTTCTTCATTGCCAATTTGGATACCTTTTATTTCTCTTTGTTGTCTGATTGCTGTTGCCAGGACTTCTAATATTATGTTGAACAAGAGTGGTGAAAGTGGGCATCCTTGTCTTGTTCCTGATATCAATGGGAAGGCTGCAAGCTTTTTCCCATTGAGGATGATATTTACTGTGGGTCTTTCATAGATTTGATGAAGTTCAGGAATGTTCCCTCTATCCCTATACTTTGAAGCATTTTAATCAGGAACGGATGCTGGATTTTGTCAAATGCTTTTTCTGCATCAGTTGAAAGGACCATGTGGTTATTCTCTCTTCTCATATTAATTTGTTGTATCACATTGATTGATTTGCGAATGTTGAACCATCCTTGTAGCCCAGGGATGAATCCCACCTGGTCATGGTGGAGAATCTTTTTAATGTGCTGTTGGATCCTGTTTGCTAGGATCTTGTTGAGAATCTTAGCATCCATATTCATCAGTGATATTAGTCTGAAATTCTCCTTTTTGGTAGGGTCTTTGCCTGGTTTGGGGATCAGGGTAATGCTGGCTTCCTAGAAAGAGTCTGGAAGTTTTCCTTCTGCTTCAATTTTTTGAAACAGCTTCAGGAGAATAGGTGTTATTTCTTCTTTGAAAGTTTGGTAGAAATCCCCAGGGAATCCATCAGGTCCTGGGCTCTTGTTTTTTGGGAGGTTTTTGATCACTGCTTCAATCTCGTTATTAGATATTGGTCTATTCAGGTTGTTGATTTTCCCTGGTTCAATTTTGGGAGTTTATAGTTTCCCAGGAATGCATCCATTTCATCTAGGTTGCTAAGCTTATTGGCATATAACTGTTGATAATAACTTCTGATGATTGTTTGTATTTCCTTGGTGTTCGTTGTGATCTCTCCCTTTTCATTCATAATTTTATGAATTTGGGCTTTCTCTCTTTTCTTTTGGATTAGTGTGGCCAATGGTTTATCTATCTTATTGACTTTCAAAAAACCAGCTTCTAGTTTCATTGATACGTTCTACTGTATCTCTGGTTTCTACCTCATTGATCTCAGCTCTAATCTTGATGATTTCCCTTCTTATGTGTGGAGTTGGTTTGATTTCTTGTTGATTCTCCAGTTCTTTAAGGTATAGAGACAGCTGCTGTGTTCTAGATTTTTTCAATTTTTTTGAGGGAGGCTTGGATGGCTATGTATTTCCCCCTTAGGACTGCCTTTGCTGTATCCCATAGGTTTTGGACTGAAGTGTCTTCATTCTCATTGGTTTCCATGAATTGTGTCAGTTCTTCTTTGATCTTTGGTTGATCCAAGCATTCTTAAGCAAGCCTTCTTAAGCAAGCCTTTAGCTTCCAGGTGTTTGAGTTCCTTCAGAACTTTTCCTTGTGATTGAGCTCCAGTTTCAAAGCACTGTGATCTGGGAATATGCAGGGAATAATCTCAGTCTTTTGGTATCGGTTGAGTCCTGATTTGTGACCCAATATGTGGTCTATTCTTGAGAAGGTTCCGTGTGCACTTGAGAAGAATGAGTATTCTGTTGTTTTAGGGTGGAATGTTCTGTACATATCTATGAGGTCAATCTGGTCCAATGTGTCATTCAATGCTCTTGTTTCTTTATTGATTTTCTGCTTTGATGATCTGTCTATTTCTGAGAGAGGCATGTTAATATCTCCTACGATTAGTGTATTCATATCAATATGACTCTTTATCTTGATTAACAGTTTTCTTAAGTAATTGGCTGCTCCCATATTGGGAGCATAGATATTTACAATTGTTAGATCATCTTGGTGGATAGTCCCTTTAAGGATTATGTTGTGTCCTTCTGTATCTCTGACTACAGTCTTTAGTTTAAAATGTAATTTATCTGATATGAGAATCGCTACCCCAGCCTTCTTTTGAGGCCCATTGGCATGAAAAATGCTTCTCCATTCCTTCACTTTCAGTCTGGGTGTATCTTTAGGTTCAAAATGGGTCTCTTGTAGTCAACATATGGATGGGTCCTGTCGTTTTATCCAATCTGCAACCGTGTGCCGTTTTATGGGTGCATTTAGGCCACTCATATTGAGAGTGATTATTGATAGATACGTCTTTATTGACATCAAGTTATCTTTGAAGTTTTTCTTTCTGTAGATTGTCTCTATATTTCTGTTCAATGCTATTCTTAGGATTTTTCCTCTTTTATAGAACCCCCTTAATATTTCCTGCTGTGTTGGCTTGGTGGTTGTATAGTCTTTTAAGCCTTGCCGGTCTTGGAAACTCTTTATCACTCCATCCATTTTGCATGTCAGTCTTGTTGGATCAAGTATTCTTGGCTGCATGTTCTTCTCATTTAGTGCCCTGAATATATCTTGCCAGCCCTTTCTGGCTTGCCAGGTCTCTGTGGACAGGTCTGACGTTATTCTGATGGGCTTTCCTCTCTACATAAGGAGTCTCTTTGTCCTAGCAGCTTTCAAGAGATTATACCTACTATTATGATTCCTCAATTTGACTATCAGGTGTCGTGATTTTTTTGGAATGTATAATCTTGGGTGGAGACCGTTCAGCTTCTAGTACATGAACGCTGGTTCCATTCATGAGATTGGGAAAATTTACATGAAGGACTTGTCCCACTATATCTTCTAGACTTCTTTCTTTCTCCTCCCCTTCATAGATTCCAATAATTCTGACATTGGAATGCTTCATGGCATCATTTATTTCCCTGATTCTGTTTTCATGGTTTCTAAGCTGTTTGTTGCAGGCTTCCTCCTGATCCTTTCTCTCTATCTGTTTGTCCTCCAGATCACTAATTCTATCTTCTGTCTCAGTTACCCTAGCTTTGAGAGAGTTTAGATTAGATTGGAACTCATTGAGAGCATTGTGAACCTCCTCCCTGGTAGCTTTAAGCTCCGCCCTAACGTTGTGAACATCATCTCTCATCGGTTTCAGCTCGGCCCTAATCAATTCCGTTTGGTCATCCATGGTTTTCTCCAACCCAGCTATTGCCTGGATAATTGTTAGCCTGAATTCTCTTTCCAACATATTGTCTATGTTGATAACCAATTAGCTCTGTTGCAGAAGGTCCATCCTCTGTATTTTTCTTCTGTTGGGCATTCCTCCTTCTAGTCATTTTGGTGGGAGATGACTGAACAGATGTAGCTGGATGTATCAACCGTGGTGCAGTCAAGGTGCACCCTGGAACCCTTCTGAACAATCAGGATTCCCCACCCAAACAAGAGACAAGAGAAAAGAAAAAGAAAAGAGAGAGAGAGAGAGACAGGAAAGAAAGGGAAGATGAAAGAGAAGTTTCAGCCCAAATGGGCCCCCAGGTAAGATTTATGAAGTAGACAAACAAAAAGACTGATACAAGTATATGACAAAAGAAAAAAATATATATATGAAAATAAAGGAAGAAGCTCATCAAAAAGAACCCCAAGTATAAGAATTATATGCTATCAGGACAAACACAAAAAGAAACACTTGTGGAAGAAAAAGATGGAAGAGTGGTTATAAATTCTCAGTGTGTGCGAGGAAAGTTGTTTTGATTCTTCCTGGATGTATCTTGATATCTTTGTTAAAGAACTCAACTTTCCTAAGATAAAGGGGGATTAAAAATTGGTTTACCTATAGGGGTAGTATTGATTGGGGAAAGGGGATTACTTTGAAGTTTAACTCTATATGAATATTAGAAGATAGAAATAAAAAGGAATAAACTAGACTAAACTAAACTAAAATTTAAAAAAAAAGGAATTCAATAAATAGAAACGCAAAAGAAAAACATAGGTGTATGTATCAAAAAGTTCAGGTTAGAAGGTTATTGTGTTATTTGATGTACTGTACAGCTCGCTGTGATGGTAAATAGGTTAAAAAAATTACCTATGTATAAAAAAAATGAACCAGAATAGTGGGAACGAGTGAAAAATAAAAGTTTTCCTATGAAGTAGTGGTTGTTCTCTTGTAGTCTTTTTTCTCTCTCTCTCTCTCTCTCTTTTTTTTTTCTTTCTGGTTTGTTTTCTGGGGGAGGGGCCTGCCATGTAGGTTTTCAATCAATGATGTTCCCTGAGTTAAGTCCCCCCGCCCCCCTCAAGGGAGTGTGCTCTGAGGAAACTGGTTTTTTTTTCAGGCTTTTGTTCTCTGGTGGTTTTTATGTTTGTTCACTTTTTTTTTTTCTCTCACTTTGACCGCTTTTGATGGTTTTTGTAGTTTTAGAGGAAAACAAACCGCACCCTGATCTCCCTCTCAGAGAGAAGCCTCAGTCTGGCTGCAGAGCCCAAATAAGTTCCCCCTTGGCCACTGTCAGAGTAGGTTCCAAGTTGCGGACCCTGGGACACAGGAACTTTTGCTTGTACCCAAAGCCAAGGCAGTGGTGGCTGTCTGGGCAGCTCCAGACCACCAGAGAGGTTCCAAGCAGCAATTGCACACTGAGATTTTCCCGCTGGCCCAGGCTGGGAGTGCGTGGTCTTTCTGGGTCTAAGAGCGCCTGGCTTGGCCGCACCAATTTCAGGGGAGGCTGTGGGTCGGGCATGGGTCTCTGAGAACAGGGCGCAGGTCCGAAAGTACCAGGCTGGGCCTTCCAGGCACCTCTCTGTGGGGAGAGTTTGGTGCAGGCATCTTAGGCTCTGAAACAATAGCCCGTATCAAAGGGCACCAGCTGGGCCTTTGTACCTCCCATCCCCTCACAGGAAACAGACCTCACGGGTTCTCAGGGGGGTGTGCTGGCGCTTAGGGACCAAGAGCTGGTTTCTCTGCCACACTTTCTCTGCCTCAGCACCAGGGGAGACTGTCCTGGGACCAGAGACTTAACCCCTGTCCCTAGCTGCCCTGATTCCTACAATTTCTGCCCCGCAATCCTTTGCTCTTTTGGAGTGCTTTCAACCAGTCTCCAAGTTAATGCTGGTCCCAGATGCAGGGCACTCTCGCTCCTATTGGGGTATTACTTTCCAACCGGTTGCCTCTGGTGGCTCCCTCCCCTTTTTGTTTATCTTCCAATATCAATGTGTTGTTCCTACTCTGCTTTACCTGCCCACTGGCGTCTTCTGCCCCTGTAGAGATCCAGATGTGTATAATTCTGATCTCAGGCTGATTTCATGGGTAATCGGAGTTCTTTGGTAGGTAATCAGCTCACTTTAGGGTACAGGTTGAAAAGGCGCCTCCTCCTACTTCCTCGCCATCTTGTCTCCATCTCTATCCCCCATTTCATTAAGTAATTTTCACATTCATAAAAGAAGGTAGATAAATGGTTTTAAATCAAATGATTATTTCAGAGCTTTCTAATAAGACATTAATGGCTACAATCAATGATTCCCTAACTCACAGTTTCTGGGTCTTCTGGTACTCTCAGGGGCTGGCAATTAATCCCTACCTTTTTATACCCCCAAAGGGGTACACTGTCTCTCTTACCCCTCTTCCCTTGCCAGGGATTGCTACCAATGAGAGAAGGAAGAAAGCTGTCCTTTGCACAGGATATTTGTTCTTTCTGGATTTTTT
Organism: Mustela nigripes; assembly: GCF_022355385.1. Taxonomy (NCBI): domain Eukaryota; kingdom Metazoa; phylum Chordata; class Mammalia; order Carnivora; family Mustelidae; genus Mustela; species Mustela nigripes. The sequence goes on from NC_081569.1 coordinate 25,032,902, forward strand.
TATCGTGTCTTCCAATTAAAATTACAAATCCAGTGAAAGCTGACAATGGATAAATATTTTTGTTTTTTATCTAACAGATTTTAGCACAACTAGCTTTAAGCATATCAAAGTTACTTATTAGATTGGATGATTGCTCAGTTGAATGATCTTTCTAGATTATTAGAAAGATATAAACTGACATAATTCATGAAAGTTAACGATACCCTCAGATGAAATTGAATCTATGAAATAAATGGGAAGCTAATGGTGACAATGCCAACAATGACAATGCTGACCATTTTTTAATCACAAGACTGAGTGTAAAGAAACTATGTTCAGATGAACACAACCCCTTCTCAGCTCTAGGTCATCATAGTTTGATCACCTGAAGAATGGTATTGCAGCACATTTTATAAAGAACCATGGCAGGGACTCAGGAAACTTGTAAGTAGGACACATCCAGCATGCATGCACCCATCTTAGCAAAACAAAAAACAAAACAAAACAAACAAATAAACTAAAAAACAAATCCCCAAATTTCTATGACATCTCCAGTGTATTTAGAGTTCATTAATGAGGTAATCCCTCAGTACTACTTGATGTCTAGTTGATGTTTTCATGTCATCAAAAGAGGTGTACTGTGGACTGAATTGTGTTTCTCCCAAATTCCTGAGTTGAAGCCCAAACCCATCATTGACTGCATTTGAAGTTAAAGTCATTAGGAAGAGTTTAAGTTTAAATAAAATGATAATATGGGAAGACCTAATCTGATAGGACTGGTGACCTTACAAGAAGTAGAGAGAGAGGTCTCCCTCCTTCCACATACACATGCTGATAATAAGCCATGTAAGGATATAATGAGGATGCGCTGTTGGCCATCCAGGAAGAGGGCCCTTACCAGAATATGACCAGGCTGGCACTCTGATCTCAGACCTGCAGTCTCCAGCATTGAAAGAAATAAATTTCTGTTGTTTTTAGGACACTCTGTGGTATTTTGTTATAGCAGCCCAAACAGGCTGAGATAGATGCCATGGTCCATTCAACTGACTTTACAGCCCAGCAGGTAGATTTCTCATCTGTAAAAAGACACTAACAATGTTCCTAATATAGACGGTCTCTGTGAGGAGTAGATGAATTATGTGGATCTGTGTGTATTAAATTTTTATTTATACCTGTTGTGCATAGACTGCATAGTGCTAATGAACACTTGAACATTTAGTTCTATCTGGGGGAAGGAAGGGAGGGAAGAAGGGAGGAAGGAAATAATCTTAAACATAGGAGAAGAGTTTATTCAGACCCTCCATCAATTCTGTACTTGGGAGGTGAAGCACTTGGTCCTTTGCATTGGACATACTATGATAGAATCACCCTAGCACTCCACATCTAATAGGCAGCAACCATGGTACATTTGCCACTTCTTTTTCTTTTGTTTTTGTTTCTTATTAGATATGTGAAAAATGAGGCACCACCCTCCTTCCCACTCAGGAATTCCTGAGGAAGACCTAGGAGAATAGTATACATTATCCCATTTATTTCACATTAGGGCAATAATGTGGAAAGATATGAAGTGAATTTGTAAAGTCACAGAGATCTTAGATGAGATTTATTTTATCATTTCCCTCTTTCCTTCCCTAATCTGTAGTAGGAGGAAAATAAACATAGATTAATGCCAAAATCTTTGTGTATGACACATAATCAAAATGAATGCTACATATGCTACATATGTTTCCTTTCTCTTCCTGTTTGTAAGAGTTGGAAATTTTTGAGTTTTTTAATCACTTAAAGAATTTGCTTCCTGTAACAAGACCAAGTAAAATTTCTCTATGGTTAGAAAGTGTTCAGCAAATACTGGTTAATTCACCTGAAGTTTCAAAGATCAGTCAGCATCGCTAGTGTACTAAACTAACTTGGATGGGTTAGGGTTGCTTTAAATGCGTCTGTATTTATCATGGTTGTTAGTATCCTAAGAGTCAAACTAAAATCCTAAATTCAGAAGAGTATTTGTAAAATATTTTTATGCTTGAACCTATAGCTAATTGTATTAGGATAATGCCATATCCTTATTATAATACTAACAATGATTAGTTATGCCCTCAATGATTAATTCAGTCATTACTATTGATGCTTTGAAACTTTTATGAAAATCCTAATGAGTTAGTGCTATCAATTACTTAATAATTTTTCTGAAATTTGAACTTTAGAATGCAAGCCCATACAAATCTACTGAAATTTCCCACTTGCTTTATGATTTTGTCATTTTTGGCTTTCTAAAGCTTCCTGTATTTTGTTATGTGTAAGATAACTTTATATTTTTAGAAAATGAATTAGACACAGCAATTATCTTGCTAGCAAGGTGGTAAAAGCAGCCAGCAGGGCCCTTAGAGCAAAAATGGGGCCATCGTACACACAGATGTGAGAAGCTCTTGGTCAGGGATGTGGGTAGGCTAGTGATAGATAGTAGGAGCTCATTGCCTAATGATGTAGAACATTGAGTTCTGGAAGTGATGATTTCCATACATGAGTATTTGCACAATTTGTGGAAATTACTTCATATTTAGCTAACACATTAAAAATATATGGACCATTTCAAAAAAAATGTTCAGAAGAATAATTAAATGTTTTTGCTTCCATCTGGATTATCTAAATTGGTAATTTCTAATATTCCTGACAATATTCTTAATATTTTATAAAGTAGGTGCGAATTATGACTAAATTGTGTTTACAAAGAATAAGAAAACACCCATTTAAATGTATCAAGATTAGTCTAAACTTAAGGTAACAGATATTTTCAAATTGAATTCTGAAATTTTTTATTTTTCTTTTAGGTCTGCTGAATGACTTCTAGAGAGACCTCAGTATATTTATGTTTTCTGTTATCATGATGAAATGATGTGTAAAATGTGGATTTTATTTCAGTGTTGCACTGCATGTGGTGAGGTGCCTTTCCATGCCATTGTAAATGTTTAGGATAGTGGTGCTTGTTTCTTTGTTTTTATTTACTTATTTTAGGCTTTGAAACTTTTCATCAAATACAATTTTATATGCGATCCTGATTTAAAAAGCTGAGATGCTCTTACTGACGTTGGGGCAAGTGTAAGTCCTTCCATGTCCACCAACCCCTGCCTCCCTTTCTGCCATCCCTGTTGACCCTTCAGGTAACTCCAGATATCCCGAGCATTGAGCATTGGTAAGACACAATGTGAGAAGAACTGCTTTAACACACATTAAAATAATTGGATTCATTTGCCTGGAAAAGCAAGTGTAAATTGTGTTTTTTAATGTCTTTTCAAGATCAAAGTCTTCATGTGTATTTTAAGATACCTGAGGTTTCAACAGTTCATTTCTTCAGAGGCAGATAGAGTAGAAAATCATAATCTATTATAAAGAATGTTAATTAGTGACAGCATTATCTCCTTTGTTTCTTAATATATGCTTATCACCTTAATTTATCAAATTAAGACATGTAGAAACACTTGGGTAAAAGAATAGTTGACTTTTTAGGAAGTAATGCTATTTCTGTGACTGAATGCCATACATCCTAGAGCAGCAGGTGGAACTTCATGGTTTCCAGCACAGTCTCCCATTTAACATGCATAGTGGGCATCTGGTGACAGGGCTGTGTTGCAATTGAGATGTTTGGATGCTGCATCTAAAATTCTCACTTTTTAAATCTCCATTTAAATGTTCTCATTCATGTACTATTGATTCTAGTCACATCAACTACTATCCTTGTGCAAAGTTAGCAGTCCATGAGCATTCTAATTTCAGTTGAACATCTGTCTTTCCAAGGTGATCAATCAAGGCAAACCAGATTTTGCCTCTTGATATGTCCCTTCTTCTAAAGTGAATAGCATAATAGATTTTTAATTTTTTTTGAAGTTTTTCCTCTAAAAGGCCCACTTTCCACAAAAGCTAAAACTGGATTTAATAGTATATCTGCAACCACATAAATGGCTTAGCCATACAAGAGCTGATTCTCCCAGAAGTTGTCTATAAGTAAACAGTTCAGAGCTAATAGGGTGGCTTCTTAAAGTCATCAGGGACCCAGGCTCTTACCTCTTGGTTCTGCTCTGTCTTGGTTGCTTTTAAATTTCATGTACATAATGGATGGCTTGCCTGGACAATTGCTTTTCTAGCATTTCAGGCAGCAAAAATGAAGAAGGGTGTGAGAAGGACTTGTAGAAGTTATATATAACACAGGATCTTTTTAGCTGAAACTCAAATTTCTGGCTACACCAACCTGGAAGAGACCCTGGGCAATTCTACTCTTTAAGCTGGACACATTTCCTAGGGTTCTTTAGCAGGACATGTGGTCAAAGAGGAGACAACTATATATATTTCTGGTGCTGCAAGATTCACGTGTTTTGGGCTTAGATGAGTTTTGTTTTTTTCTTAATTTTTGAGTATTTGTGATTAAGACAGTTTGTGTCTACCCAAATTATTAATTAACTATGGAAAATCCCATTCGGTCTTTCCTGAGTAGACCTTAATTTACATAAAAATTAAATTTACTCACATTACTTTGGACAAATTAATGAATTCTACATCTCATTTCTTTTGAAAAGCCTTGTTGCAATAATTCCAATCAGAATAATGATACTTCAAGAACTCAATGTATTCATCAAACCAATGCTCAAATTACTTTCTATCCAGTTGAAACTGATAGTTGGTATATGTTAAGTCTTCATTGGACAGAACAGGATAATAGCAACCGCAGTTTGGACCACCATCTGCTAAGGACCACAGAATGAGCCACAACAGAAAAATGCATGGATGATGAGAATTTGATGTGAGGTAATCTGCAGTTTGACAATTATTATATCTTTCTCAATAATTAAAAATAAGCAACTGCCAGTACCATGCTGTCTTGATGATGACAGCTTTGTAATAGAGCCTGAAGTCCGGAATTGTGATGCCA
>NC_081569.1:25038198-25169687 GCF_022355385.1 Mustela nigripes
TAATCTCACAAAACAAACTGAGGGTTGCCGGGGGGAGGGGGTTTGGGAGAAGGGGTTGGGATTATGGACATTGGGGAGGGCATGTGATTTGGTGAGTGCTGTGAAGTGTGTAAACCTGGTGATTCACAGACCTGTACCCCTGGGGATAAAAATATATGTTTATAAAAAATAAAAAAATTTAAAAAAAAATAAGCAACTGATTTTACATGTGTCTCGTATAGCTTGCCACATAAGTATTAGATTATAAATATTAATTGAGAAAATAAATGAACTAATTGAGGCACATAAGATTGATTTTTAACTTATTTTTGACTCTGTTCCTATTTCTTCCTAATATCCATGAAGATACCATAGACATTGCAGCTGCGTGAGTGGAAGGATAGATGAGAGGGATAGTGGGAATCACCGTAAATTATTGTGAGTCATAGCATTTTGAATTCTGCTAAGATTATAGACTTCAGTATCAAATCGTCTCAATTTCAAAGAAGTTTTCTGGATCCCTACCAGTTACTCTTCCACTCCTGTTAGGGAATACTCTTAATACAATTCCCTTTTTATAACTGCTAGAAAGATAAACATTTGATAAAAAGAATAAATACTTGGTAAGATTGCATGTTTTTCATTCAGATGCAGAAAGGAAGGTACTCTAATGTTACCGTTATTAATACTGTAGAAATAAACAAGACCACCAAAAAAGAAAAAGTGAAGGCTGCTTTTTGTTTGGAGCTTCCTATAGCAAGGAAGTCAGCCATAATCACTTGGAGGTGGTGGAGACTCAAAAGCAGGTAAAAAAGTGGGAGAACTTTATGTGGAAAAAAGGAAAGGTTTCAGTGCTGCCCTGAAGGCCATTGGCATGGGAGACTGGAGGTGGGCTAACTATGTAATTGGTTAGGGGTGCATATGTGCTTTTCTTCAGTTGTTCTAAAGTTGGAAGTGGAGGCAAAAATTAGTGAAATTGGCAGTTATTGACCAAGCTGAGAACATTTTGAGTGAATTGCTGTTGTTTGGCTTCCCTGGCTGGTTGCTGCAAAGGTCATGGCTCAGTTTATGGTTTTATACATGGTCTGGCCATTGTCTGTTTGCATAGTCCAACTATTAGTATCAGTTTAATATAAATTAATACTAATAAAGCTTAATGGGAATCCTCTTAAATATTATGACAGAACATTTTCAGAATTTCCATGGTGTTCTTCCTCCTAGAGAGAGGTTATTTAAAGTTCCTAATAGGGGTCCCTTCTTTCTATATGCATCTCACAGGTCATGTGTATGGGTTGAGATGTGTGTAAAGCAGGACCTCCTCAGCCCTGTGAGGTCTATAGAGAGAGACACATGGACACTCTAACAGAGGAGGGCCTCACAGAGGAGGGCTATCATTCTGTATTGTGATGTGAGAGCTGAGGAGAAGCTATAAGCGGGAGAGGAGGTCTGTTCTGAACCTTGATATATGATGATCTGGGCCAACTAGCAGTTTCCAGGCAGAAGGAGCACATGAAACAGCCCTACCATTTGGAAATGACATCTTTTTCAGGGGATCTACTTCCTCACTTGTGAAAGACCTCATGGATGCAATGGATTGTGTAGATTCAATGAAGTATCATTGACAATACTGGAACCCAGTTGCCCAGCACTTAGTTAACCCTCAAGGAATGATATTTATATGTGAACAAATGTGCTAATGAGTAACTGAAATTATTGAGAAACATTTAGTTAAAAATAGGTTTTTCCTTCAAGCTGTCTTAAAAAGGTGGCTGAAATATGCTTTAGGTATCCAAAAACCTGACACAGCATAGATGCAGTCTCTGTCTTTTTTTCTTTAAAATATAGAAATGTCAACATATTTAGGCATATTTAATTCTGAGATGATATGGCATACTTTTTACATGGGGAAAATGAATGTGAATGTGGGTGAACATAGCTGAGTCATGTAATCATTTTATGAATACTTTCTACATATATACATGTTCCATTTACAAACGGAGATTGATGTGCAATGATAAACAAATACATCTGAGATAAGGCAGTTGTTATTCTCTACAGGTTGGGTATGATTTGGTCACAAGTGTGTAGACCATTAATATAATAAAATACTATCCACCAACTTCTCTCTTAAGAAAACTACCTGGCAAAGCTTTCTTAGCTTTTTTGTTTTTTAAAATGGCTTTAAGTAATATTAAACTTGGACAACTGTCCCAATTAAAGCATGACTCTAGCTCAAAGCACTAGGATTCCAATTCTAACATCATTAGTTGCCTTGAATAAAAATCATAACATACCTAATTAGATAAATATTGTGGCTATCATGATCTGATTACTAAGCAGCAATTTGGAAAGACCTGCCATGAAAGAATATTTCTTCTGGTTTTATAAATATTGAAAGGCAGCACTGTAACAAAAGCAGTGTGACCTGAACATAAGATGGTGTTAAGTAGCATCATGATTTACAAATGCGTCTTTTGCTTGTAATTGCATTTTGTGCATGTGTACTCATACCCACGTAAATGTACATTTATATAAAATCCCATCTTTAAATTGTCTTATATATACCCCTCTTCTCATGAGCTCTGGATGTCCCTGCTGTCCCCTAAGTCTCTTATTTCTCTTGTCACTGCACCCATCCTCCTTGCAGAGCTGCTGCCTCAAGCACACATTGGGCTACCACTTTTGATTGAGTTTTCTCACTCCCAACCTCCAAGAACCATGAGCTCAATAATTGACCTGCTTTGTATTTAGCGTTACAATATTTAGCCTTGTAATATTTCCAGATGTTCTCTGATGCTGAAAACCCCACACTTTCATTCTTATTCTGAGAAGTTTTCTTCAAATACTACTCAACCTTACCATAAAAGAAAAAAAAATGTCTATTTTAAGAGACAAAAAAGAATCCCCCCAAACTGTCACATTGTACATGTAAGCAGATGATCACTATCCGAGTCTGAAACACAGAGAGAAGACGACAGGAGTAACTCCACTGTCATCTGTATGCATTTCTACTTATGTTTTTTCTCCCAGAAACCATGCAGAAAAGCTCTTCATGTATTTGGAAAAGCAGTTTCTGCCTCATTGTCTAATTTTTGTCCATTGTCATTGAAGTCCTCCAGACAGGTGTCCTGTCTCACCTGCAGTCTCCCTAATCAGGCAAAATTGCTCTTCCAAATTCTCTGTGAATCTCACTGCTTTAAAAATCATCCCACTCCAGTCCTGTCCATGTTTCCACAAAAGTTGGGTATTCATCCTTTCTGATGGAGGCATAATACTCCATAGTGTATATGGACCAAGAGATTATGCTGAGTCAAGTAAGTCAAGCAAAGAGAGTCAATTATCATATGGTTTCACTTATTTGTGGAGCATAACAAATAGCATGGAGGACATGGGGAGTTAGAAGAAAGGAATTGAGGGAAATTGGAAGGGGAGGTGAACCATGAGAGACTATGGACTCTGAAAAACAATCTGAGGGTTTTGAAGGAACGGGGGGTAGGAGGTTGGGGGAACCAGGTGGTGGGTATTGGAGAGGGCACAGATTGCATGGAGCACTGGGTGGGGTGCAAAAACAATGAATACTGTTATTCTGAAAAGAAATAAAAAATTAGAAAAAAGAATCATCCCATTCTCCTAGGAATAGGTGCCATAATCCTATTTCAGTGGGTTTCTACTGTCATTCTCTATTTGGTCACCACCAAATCTGGTGCAGCAGGTAGATGGGCCACCCTGACTTCTGTTTCCCACTTAGTACCATCTTTTACATGATCAGGGCTAAACCAGCAATGTATAATGGTTGGGTTATTGTTCATCCCAGTGGTATCAAAAGTCAAGGCAAAGAACTAAAGTATAACTCCAGAAAATAGCACATATACCCAAGAAAGAAAACATGAGTATTTCTCAACATTCAATATTGGTACAAGTTAAATCCTCTCTTAATTTTTGTACTTGAGTTGTTTGGACACATAAAGTTTTGGCATATGGTTCCAGTCATGTCACTGGCATTAAGAACAAATTAAATATTCAAATCAGTGATCTGTAGAGTATTTGATGATACCAGTAATGACACCTAAAAATGGAAGAATTTCAAATGAGAAGGAAGTAAAAAAGAAGAATGGCCTCCATAGATCTTGGAGAAAGGAAGGACGACTGGGACTTCAGGGGCCTGTGTCTCAATCATTAAGGAGAACACCATCTTGAAACAGATGAGGAAACAATGAACCATCTCAACTTTGAGGATGGATCGACAAGTCTGTGTTCTGGGTGGTAGGGGTGGTATGTAGAGTGAGGGACACATACAGTCTGCCTGCAAGGAGCAACAACATGGAATTTAATTAAATGGCTGGGATATCTAGAGACAACATACAAGGAAGAATATTCGGGACATCTGACTGATATGAGTTGGGTTGTAAAAGTGACAGTGACTTCTAATTTTCCAAGTAGACACATTTGGGAAGAAGGTCAGGAGAAATGCTTGAACCTGAAGGTCCTGGACTACAGGTGACAGCCATCATCATTGGGTTTCTCAGATTCATGTACCATGCTCCTCAGAGGTTTCTTCCCAACATGATAAAACAGACCCAATGTCTAAAACCAGAGACCTGTCATCCAAAAGCAGGGCTGAGAGGCTTGGGGTAAGTCACCAGTTACTCATATCTCAGGAGGGAGGCTCCAAGATTTCCACTTCAAAGCTTGCCATATGCACCTGCTGAGGACATCAATGAATCCATTCCAAGATCAGTCCATGGAACCTACCCAAGATTCCAAGACCACAACACCACAGGGCATTCACATGTCTGCATCTATGTTAGCATCTCACACCAACTCAGCCTGGCTATGTGAACTCTATTACTATCATAAGTTTCCTACCAGGAAGGAAGACATATCTTTTGCATGCCTATTAGTGTGAATTAGATGTAGAGCCAGGCTTGACACACTGACGAAATATTTTTGTTGGTAATAAAGAAGCCACAATATCTGATTGTGTTGGGCAGTAGTCAGGTGACAAAGACAGTTCAGACCAGCAGACATGTAATGCATTTGATATTTTCAGATATAATATACATAATATATAATAACCAGTTTTTCTCTCACTTCCCATGGTTGGAGGATAGTGAAATTTGGTGTTCTGTAGGACCACAGAATTTCAAATAAGACCATCTCTGCCACACTAATAAAAGATGGAGAACCTTATAAGAACTTTGGAGAGCATAAGTGACCTGTTAAGTGGACAGCCACCCCCTCCTGGAGTGTCTCTTCCATCTTTTCTACTTACCTGCACACTGGTAAATTGTATGATGGAACATCTGTGTCTTGGGGGTACTTTTCAATGAATATGATAGCACAAAGAAGGCACTGGGGCGGAAAATGCCTAGGGCCTTATGCATGGATATAATGCATAAACTTTACATGAACTTTATTGAAATCTTAAAGATTGGTCAAGTTTCACAACCAAATACACAAAACATGAAAGTGAAATTTGGTTTTGATGCCAACTAAGGTTGAACTGGGAGTACCTAACCCCACATTTGGGACATCAGGCTCTCTGGGAGCAGGGTGCATATCTGGACAACTGTAGGCTAGTTGTATTGTTGCCTTTCCTAAAGGCATTAATTGGTACTGAAGCCTACTTTATTAATGGGTCCTGCATTTCACCATGATTATAAAGTCTGAAGGTGGAGATTTACACACACACACGTCTGATTTACTCCACCTCAGCCCCATGCCTTCAACACAGCTCAGGGCTGTGTCTTTGCGATTTATCCTGCCTGGCACCATCTTTCCCCAGATCTTCTTGGGTCCCTTCTCCCTTCCTCAGAGCCATTCCCTGATCATCCCTCCTCCCTGAGGCTTTGTCCTGCTTAATTTCACCATGGTCATAGTGTCACCACTAAACACACTATAGCATTCTTTGTTGTCCTCCCCCCGTAGGATTAACTACAAACTACTGCATCCCAATAACCTTCAACTGTATGACAGTGTGAACTCAATGACACATGTTACTTGAGAAAATATGTGTATTAATTAAAGAATGTGGCTTTAAAGGAGATTACCTAATTGATCACTCAAACATTTTCAACTCAACCTGCAAAACCTTTTGCCAGACCCTGTGGAGGAGGGACAGCACAAAGAAGGAAGTAATGGTTCATTTGGCAAGACATTCAGAAAGAAGTTTCTGCGTATTTCCACTTGATGCATTAAGATAATGACATTTTTGTGTTTTGTGAAACTGAACAGGTTAAGTGTCAAGGGACAAAGAGGAGCCAGGAGCCTCAGATCTGACCTTCAGTTCAAGGCAGCAAAGATGCTGAAATCCATGGGCTAGAAGCAGGCAGTAACTTGGCACAGACTGGCCTAGGCAGGGGGCATCACCATGTGCACATTGTTTCCTCAACTTTCTGTCCTTCTCTTCATCTTCTCCTCTACTTCTTCCTCTTCTTTCCACACTCACCTAACCCCCAACTGCCCACCCACCACCACATTTACCTCACTTCCATTGGCCTGGTTGGGCACTCCTGAGTTTAAGAACAGGGATGACTTGTCCCTGGACACAAGGGATCTTTGTGCATCCAGCCACACTCTCCCATCCTTACCCCATGGAGGAGCATCTGTGTTGTTTTGCCCGAAAGCTACTCTCTGTTCCATGCTTTGCAGCAAAGCTTTGCTTGCCGTCAGATCTGTCCTGTCCAGTACCATAACCACGGGTCACAAGAGGCTATTGATATTTACATTAGTGAAAAATAAAGTTAAAATTTTGCTTCCTTAGTGGCACTGGCCACATTTGAAGTGCTGAATAGTCATGCATTTTATGTGAACATTTCTAACATTGCAGAAAGTTCTGCTCTAGAGCAGAACTCTATATTTGAGCAGAACTAAATATTTTTTCACATTGTCCTCAACTGTCAGATTATAAGGTAGGAACAGTGCAAATTCAGAGGCTGTTCAGAGTGTAAAGGAAGAGAAGGGTTAGCTGCAGGCACTGTTTCTGTTAGCCACCCCCAGGGCTGGAGCCCCCTGCTTTCACAGCTTCTCTTTGCATCCCACCCCTGCTTCCCTGTCTCACCTTCGGAAGACCTGGGGCAAGCTGAACCGTCAGGCACACTTTATATAAACCAGGGACCACCTCCCAAATGCTCTGGTTGTTTCTTCCTATCCAGCTTCACTGGATATCCACTATCAACTCACTTTTGCAGAGAGAGCTCTGAAGTGAATTGACAGGCCATGCCTCTTTTCTGGCATATTCTACCCACCTATATGGTAGTTACTAGAAAGGTAAACTCTTTCATCGTGATTCTCCTTTTGCTGTCTTCAAGTACTAACTCCTTTCATGTTCTATTTCTAGCACCGCAGAAGGTTTTTCTCTAGACACTTTTGCATTCCTGATTTCCAAGGTTATGGCCAGTGAGGGTTTCTTTTGATTACAAGAAGGACAGTGTGCCTTCAGAGACAGTGACATATCTCTACCTTCCATTCTTCTCAATGCACAGAGGATAAGGGGCACTTGGAAAATGTAGAATACTTGGAGAGCAAAATCTTTTTATGTGTTTGTTTACATTTTTGTTTTCTTTCATTGGTTATTTGATTTTAAAAGTGTTATTCTTGGGGTGCCTGGGTGGTTCAGTCATTAAGCATCTGCCTTGTGCTCAGGTCATGATCCCAGGGTCCTCGGATTGAACCCACTTAGGACTCCCTGCTCACCGGGGTGCCTGCTTCTCCCTCTCCCACTAACCCTGTTTGTTTTCCTTCTCTGTGTCTCTTTCTCTGTCAAATAAGTAAATAAAATTTTTTAAAAAAGTGATATTCTTAATGAATATCCCCAAATTGTATCCTATTGACTTGAATCAAATGTTACAGATGAACTATAGCGCTTTTTGAAGATAACCTAATAAAATATTAAATATAATTTAGTAAGCTGTAAATCACTTGATGGTTTTTAAAAAAATAATTCAAACATTTGTGTGAGGTTTTGATTTTTTCTAAGTATATATTCCTTTCTGTAGTTCAGAAATGATTCTGTAAGGAAGTCTAGTCCAGGATAACCTGAGAAGGAAAAGCAGAAGAGACAGAATTGACTGCAGCCTTTTTTTTTTTTTTTTTCCCTGTGTCCCAGCCAGCCAGTCCCCTCCTTTGCCGTGGCTGCCTCTGCCTGCCTAGGCCAGAACCTTGGGATCCTTGTTTCTAACAGATAGGACTTCCCTGCAGGGCTACTCACATTCAGCCCTCTGAGAGTTTAGGTGGATACGCCCTGCCAGGGCTTGAGGGCTGATGCCTGAAAATCCCATATAGATGAGCCTCCTTGAAAAAAGATGCATGCTGAGGAAATTAATAATTGCTAAAGTAAGATTTGCAATCTCCCTCCCCTTGTCTAGTGCCCCTTCACTGGTGATACAACACTGGCTATTCATGCGCTAGGGTTCCAGTATATCTGGCCTGATGGCTTGGAACCCATCAGGCCAGATATACTGGCCTGGGGGGATGAATTGGCCCCCAATTTATCATCAGGGGCCAGCCCAGGTCTGGCTTCCCTCCCTTACCAGCTCCAGACCTTAGGCTGGGTAGTCACTCAGTCAACACTACTTCCCTAACTCCCAAGGGGCCATCTTATCCCATGCATGGACCCTAGGTAAAAAGCCTGTGCCCTTAAGGTATTGAGTACTTAACATAGATGAAATTGCCCCAAGTCTGGGGAGAACATACCTGCCTCCATATCTCCCTTTGCCAGGGGAAACTCATGCCATCTGTTTTGTGGGCAAACCAACTGGGCCTCTGAGGAATTTGTACAACATTCTTACCCCCCACCCCCACCCAAGAACTCTGCAACAGTGGAAATTAAATGCATCTACAGGGTCAAGTGGGGCAGATTCTTTCAGATGAGAAAATTTGACTCTGAAAGGGGACCCTTCCCACCTGTGTGCCTAACACCAGGCAGAGCAGAAAGAAAGAAAGAAAGAGCAGAACTAAATCTGGAAGAGATTTCTGAGATAATCCAATGCCATTATCTTATGGATAAAGAAACTCAGGATTTGAAAGGTCCAGGTCCAGAGGATTTCATTGTAAATAATAGCACAGCACACTGCCTAACAATTTATAATTTTAATCGGTAATCATTTGTATGTCTCCAACACAGGGTTTGTATTAATCTGGCCATGTGTCTTCAAGGACCGTGACATTTGCTTTCACGTTGAAAGCCATTTACTTTTACTGAATTAAAGCTTGGGCCCCAGCACTGGCTCTGGCGCTCAGAGCCAATATGATTGAGGTCATAATGTCAGGTTATTTCCTCAGTGATTTAACGATGTAGACAAACACACTGTATACTGCCATGGCAGTTTCACTGAACTAACATAAAACAGTTTTGGGGTATCATTGACCTAATCACAGGGCTCCTGGGCCCACTCATGGAGTGTTTGCCTGTCAGCCCAGAAAGGACTTCCTGGGAAGGAGACATTGCAAAGACAGCAGGTATCAAAATGTAGACTACTGTATTTTCTACATAGATGCGTTTAGGCATTTAGGGAAATGAGGGATTTTTAGTGAGAATGCCCAGAGCAGGGCTCTCCTGGGTGCTACAAGGGACACAGCAGGGTGAATTGCACTGGAGCTCTTTGTCCCTTCCCTGCCCCTATAGGGATGGCTCATGTCCCTCCCTCCCTTGGTGCTAACCACCTGGCTGGCCAAATTATCACATTCCAGGCTTTGAGAAATCCCCATGAGGTAAAACTCCCCAGAGGGTTTCCTGGCTGTGTGTGGACACATTCCTTTTGCTGTTGGTTAGAAAATGAATTTTCAAAGGCAGAAGCCTCCCTGTGGAGTAGGCTTCCTCTGGAAAAACTCTCAAGAGACCAGGCCTCTGGCCTCAGTGTTGTTAGCCTTAAGTTCAAAGCACAAAACAGGAGAGTAGCCCAGGTACCTGGAGTCACAGTTCAATACTGTAGGTGCTCACCCCTGGTGGGAAAGGCAGAAACTCTCTTCTGATCTCACCAACAAACCTTGGGCTTAGGACTCCATCTGTGGTGCCGTGGGTATTGTCTTGTATGGTATAATGGGATGGAAAGGAATATTCTCATTCTACCACGAGCCAGATTTTAGTTCTTTTATTCCCAGCTTCTTGGAACAGCTCAGTTTCACTTTGGGGAGAGGGATATATGACTGGCTGGTGATATTTTAAATTTCCTGCTTTAAATAGAATCATTCTCAAAGGTTGTGTCATTCTCCAATTGACTTGTTTTCCCTGTAATTCGAAAAGTAACCTAATGTGATGCTTGAAATTAATTTTCCCAATTACTGACTATAATCACTTTGCTTTGAAGAATCTTAGGCGTCTGTGAAGAATCCTATCTTGCTGCAGTTCTAGAATTCTTCCAGCAACTGCAGAGACATTGCCCCAGAACTCAGAGGTGACAGCTCAGTTGTCTGGTTCTCAGCTACTCAGCACACTAACAGTCACCCAGGCACATGGTGTCAGGTGACATAAAGGCTGGGGAGGGAAGGACCTAGGCAAGGGGACCCGAGAGCAGGGAGGCAGGTGAGGTTGGGAAGGGTCTCTGCAAGGGGTTGCAGTCAAGCAGCAACCAGACAAAGGGAAGGGTTTGCATGCGGACTTCACGGGAGCACAAAAGACAAGGGACCAAAAGCAGGAAGGAGCTCCATGTGTTACAGACCTGAGAGAAGGCAAGGTGAACTGAACACAGGAGAGGGACACTGTTAGAGGGAGTACATCACATGGGAGGGTTCTTTAATGCTTTTCTGAGTAAACTTCCGTGTTGTTTTAATCAAGGAAATGGCACTGTCTGGGTTTGATTTAAGAAGCTTCTCCCTTGTGCTCCACTTCGTGGGACTAGGTTGCAGTAGGATAGGAGCAGAGCCCATGTTGCAGGGAGAAGTAATCCAGCACTCTTGGAGAGAAAGGGATGGAAAACGGAGAAGGCAGATGAGAAATGAGCAACCTGGCTGCTCTGACACTGGCAGGGAGGAACACACTGAGCTACCCTGGTCCCACCTGTGCCAGGCACCACCCACTCTACCCAGACTTCTTTTAGCAGCTTGTCCAGGTTCACAGCTGCATGGAGACCTCTGAGTGGGCTTCCCAGGGCTCCTCAGGGGTGCCCCTCAGGGCATATGACCTATCTGGCTTGGCAGTTGATGCCGAGATAAGGAATGTTTTATATTCTTCCCACACAGTCTAGTCCCCTGGGTAAATGATGGACAGAAACAGGATCCCACAGATCCATCCCTCCACCTCTTCTTCCATGGGCAGAGAACTTCCTCCTGGGAAATGCCCTGTGAAATCAAAAGCCAGGAACTCCAGACACAAACTTATGGCTGGCAGCCTGTGTTGGCACCCTTTGTCTGTCCCTCAATAGACCAGTAGCTCCAGAAACCTTTGCTGTGTGCAGCTTTGGGGAAGACAGGCCAAGGCAATGATCAGCTCAGAGATGTCAGGCTACTCATGCCTTGCTTGGCTTGTCGAAAACCCAGATAACAAAATTAAAATCTCCCGGTCAATAACATGGTAACCAGTGAGAGTATATTGGACACATAAAAACGGTTGGTGAACGGGAGCTTTCAAATCCTAAAGGCTAGGGGCAAGACCTTCTAGAAAGGTTTATAAAAATAAAAAGGAGGAAGTTGTTTAACCTTTATAATGACTAGATATTATCGTGGGGTTTCTAGATGCCAAGGGATTGGTTAAAAGTGATTATCTTATACCATTTTTAGAAAGGTGACTTTAGCTTCTTTTATGATTATCAGAGCCATTTACAAGAAACATCCCAAGTTAAGTTTTGCTCATGTTCATAAAATATTAGATTTAGTTTTGCCTACCTTGTTTAAATCGTGTCCTCTGCTCAGAGAATTTTAAGGTGTGGTCTTCATTTTGTTTTGTCCTTTGATGGGCTACTGGCTTACTTATGTATAAAACTGAATGAAATGGGTGCTGACATGCCACCTGCTCTCACCCATTACCAGTTCATTTCGGGCTATATCTTTAGGTGATAGGGAGGACATAAGGTCTTTTCAAATTGAAATTTCTATTTCATTTTTATATTTTGGGGGAAATGTATTAGTGATCTATTATACCTCATTCTTTAGAATTTTGTTGTAAGTAGTAGTATTATCATAAATTAGGCTTCTCCAAGCAGCTCACATGGTCCATTGCATCAATCCTCCTGAGAGGCATTTGGTGATTAAGCCAGTAAGGGCTAAGAGGCAGAGCCAGGCTGGAATCAAGGTCTGGCATCTTCAAGACAGAGGGGTTCTGGGGCTACATAGCACCCCTTCTCCTAAGTTGGCTTTGAAGATGCCAAGCTACACTTGAAACTGAAACGCACTTTGGTTATTTTTGTGGGTTATTAGTGAGTGTGGGAGGCAGAATAATGGTCCTCTCTCCATGTAATATGTCTATGTCCTGGAACCTGTGAATATGCTATATTAAAAGACAAACAGAACTATACAGATATGATTAAGTTAATGTCTTGATATAGCAAAATGATGCTGTATTATCTGGGTGGGCCTTCTGTAATCATGAACGTCCTTTTCTTAAAATATTTTATTTTATTTTTTTGTTTACATATAATGTATTATTTGTTTCAGGGGTACAGGTCTGGGACCCATCAGTCTCACACAATTCACAGCACTCACCATAGCACATACCCTCCCCAATGTCCTTTAAAGAGGGAGACAGGATGGTGTGGAAGGAAAGAGATATGTTGACTCTGGGCCAAGGAATCTGGATGGCCTCTAGAAGCTAGGAAAGGCAGGAAATAGATTCTATCCTCAAGCCTCCAGAAAAAATGCAACTCTGCAGACCCATTTTAAATTTCTAGCCTTTAAAACAAGATAATAAATCTGTGTTTTAAGCTAAATCTGTGGTAATTTGTCAGAGCAGTGATAAAAACTAATACAATACAGTGTTTCTTTCTACAAAATCATTTGACTCTACAAAATCATAATTTCAGTTGGTCACATTGTATTGTGTTCAAGGATTTTTGATCCCTGCAGAAGAATATTTAGACTAGTATGTGAAACAATAGGGTATTTATTTACTTATATCTTTATAAGCAATTTGGCTCAAAACATTAATCAGTTTTCTGAGAGCTTTCTTAGTTAATAAAGTAGTTCAACAGGAAAATGTTATTTATATTTTAAAAACAGCTTATCATCAATGGTTTAATAACAGCCTTGCACTGTGTATCACACACAGGTTATTTTCAAATGCATTATTGTGCTTGCTTCAGTAGTAACATGGACCTGGGATGCCAGTCCCTCAAGACAAAAATTATGAAGGGAACCATTTAATTTCCAAGGGTATCCTGTGTGTAGGAAGAAAATCTAAAGGACACATGTTGAGCTTAGGTGTGAATATATAAAGATTAAGCGTTATTTCAAGATCATCATAATTACAATGCCCAACATAAATCTTAGTGATGAAAATACAAACTGTTTTTAAATTAAGAAATAATTGACATATAAAACTGTATAAATTTAAGATGAAGGCTATGTTAATTTGGTACATTTATATACTGTAATATGATTATCCCCATGACATTATCTAACACCTCGATCATATCACATAATTACCATTTCTTTTTCTTTTTTTTTTTTTTTGGATAAGGACAGTTAAGATCTAGTGTCTTAGTATCTTTGAAGTTTATAATACAGTATTGTTGACTATAATCACTATGCTGTGCATTAATTCTCAAGGGTTTAATTTAACTACTAGCTGTAAGTTTGCATCCTTAAATAACATCTCCCAATTCCCCCACCCACCAGTCGCTGGCAGCAGCCTTTTACTCTCTGCTTTTATTAGTTTGGCTTTTTTAGATTCCACATAGAAGTGAGGTCATACAATATTGGCCTTTCTTTGACTTACTTCACTTAGTATAGTGCCCTCAGGGTCCATACAAGTTGTTGGAAATGGCAGGATTTCCTTCTTTCTCATGGGTGAATAACATTCCATTGTATATAAATACCACATCTACTTTATCCATTCATCTATTGACCAAAAGGAAATGAAAACAGGATATTAAAAAGATATTTGCTCTCCCATGTTTATTGCAGCATTATTGACAAAAGCCAAGATATGGAACAACCAAAGCGTCTGTCAAAGTATGACCTTTTAAAAAGTGGTTGCATAATCCACCCCTCTGTCTCTACAATCTTCAGAATCACTATCTCCACAGCCTAAGAAAGTCTTTTTATAACTCTAAGCTTTAAGTGACCCCCAGCTGCACTGGAGACAATTTCTTGGATTGGGGGGAAGACTGGCACCCCCTGATGCCCATGTTGGTGCCCCCCATGCCAGGGGCTGGCACTGTTCCCAGAGGATACCCATATCTTTTCTCACTTTTTTATAGAGAATATTATATTTGTTCCAGGTATATAACAGTGATTTGACAAGGATATATACATCACAAAATGCTCACCATTCTGTGTAGTTACCATCTGTTATCATACATCATCACAATATATTGACTATATCCCCTAAGCCTATTTCTTTTTAGTATTCCTGAACATCCCCGTCCCTTGGGTTCTTTCTTTCTGCAGCTCTCACTTCCCTACCAGTCCTGTAGTGTGGCTCTGATTCTCCTGCATCCCCTTCTCTATTCCCTCTTGTGCTCTCTCTTTCTCTTGCCTCCTTTTTCTATTGCAAGATGTCCTTGGGTACTGTGAATACAACACAGGGCTTTCTACAGAACCTTGTTTTTTCTGCTTGTTATAGTCAGTCATTAACTATCCAGAATCTCGTTTTGCTCCAATACCTTGGGAAGATGCCTGCCTGTGATACAAATAAAGACTCCTTTTTTTTTTTTTTTTTTTTTTAACTTTCATGAGTTCTAACACATCATGGTCTCACCATCTTCAAGTCCCAACCCTTCAAATCTTACGATGGATAGTAAGAGATAAGCTCAAAGATTCTCTTCTATCTTTTGGGAGTTAACTTGTCATAAGTCTCTTTCCCTGAGGCATATTGGGAGCTACACCATCATTGGCCTTATTCCCATTTACACGAGACTGAGGAACAAAATGGCACATCTTTACAACAATGAAGATAGGAAGAAGAGTGTCTTTATCACGAGTGATGGAAAACATCTTGGAACATGGAAATCAGGTGGAGAAGTGGGGTCTTTGAGTGGGGTGACTGCAGCTCAAAGCCCGCTGAGGTACTACAGAAAAAGGGGCATGCTTGGTCATAGAGAACTGGAAGAGGCCCAGTCTTCAGATACATGAAGCAGGAAGAATCCACCATTGATCTCACAGAGAGAGTGTGAGATCATGCTGGAAGTCCTGTGTTTGCTACCAAAGAACACATAAAAGTTGTTCTCAAGAGAGTTGAACAGGGAGGTAATGAAAGGCAAGGTTCCTGAGTACAACCTTGGGCATTTGTCTATTTGGACATCTGTGTGCTTACCCTAGAGTTCACCCTTCCTAAGGAGGAAGGGTGAAAAGCTCCCTTAAGAGCTTTTCTCTTGCCTTCCATGTAAATATGTATGGGTGGATAGCAATGTCCACGATGTTATGTTATGCCATAACATAATAGTATAGACTACATGGCTTAAACAACAGAAATTTATTTTTTCACAGTTCTGAAGGCTGAAAGTCCAAGATCAAAGTTTGTTTTCTCTTAAGGCTTTCCTCATTGACTTACAGAAGGCATTTTCTTGTTACGGTCTCACACGACATTTTCTTCTAGTGTACATCCCTGGCATCTTTTCCTTTTCTTATAAGGTCACAATTCTATTGAATCAGGGTCCCACCCTATGACCTCATTTAACCTTAATTACATCTTAACTACCCCTATCTTCAAATATAGTCACATTGGGGGTTAGGGCTTCAATATATGAATTTTGGAGGGACAAAATTTAGTCTATAACATGTGTGATGGTAAAATAAGATATTTATATATGTCAAGGGATCAGACAGCTTGCCTGGTAACAACTGGTAAGCCAAATTTCAAGGAAGATACTGGATCAGGAAATAAGGAGCCCAAAGTGGGAAATCTGTGAAGAGGATTCAAAGATGATCCTGTGTAGATGTTCTGTATAAAGGAACAGTGCAAATGGACTGGTGGGTGGTAGGTCAGGAGCAAGGGCACTGGGAAAAAGCAGGTATGCACTGAATGATGTAACATGGGCCACAAACACAAAGGTAGAGGAAATATAATTATGGAAAAAAGCCACAGGATGTACATAAGTAAAAGGACATAATAATACTCCACCTATCTCTGTGGGAAAAATACTAACATAAATTATTTGTTTTTCAACTTTCAGAATCAACATGGAAGCTTTGTGTTTATAGATTAGGAGCTGAGAGTTGAAAGAGAAGGAAGGGAGAACAGGTTATTCCATAGCACTCTGAGTCACAATCTGTTACCTGCAGAAGGAAACATTTGGAAGCAGGTGATTTAAAGTTACAAATGTAAGCAATATAGGAAGTAATAAGAGTCTTAGAGGCATTTTAGGAGAGTTGATTTTCATGTAGTAGAGTCTAGAATTGGTAAATCAATATATGTTTCAGTGGCAAAATGTTATCAGGAGAACCGGAATTAAACCCCTGAGATGAGGAAAAGTTGGAAAAATTAACACCCCCACCTTTACCTCCACACTTGCTTCTGCTCAAGGTAGAGGGTATTTAGGTTGGCGAGATGGGCAGGGAAATGTTGATTCCCATCACATATCCTTCTGAAACTTTTTGTTCATATATGAGTATTTAATTAAATAGGTATATCAAATGCATGTAATTAAATTAAATATATTTGATATTTATAACATTGGCATTTTGGTTGACAGAGGCTTATAAGTAAAAACTACCTCTCCCTTTCCTTTCTTTTTTTTTTTTTTTTTTTAAGATTTTATTTATTTATTTGACAGAGGGAGAGAGAGATTGCATGTAGGCAAAGAGGCAGGCAAAGAGAGAGGGGGAAGCAGGCACCCTGCTGAGCAGAGAGCCCAATGAGGGTCTCGATCGCAGGACTCTGAGGTCATGACCTAGCAGCTTAACCCACTGAGCCACCCAGGCGCCCCTCCTTTCCTTTTTATATAAATCTTTTCCTGGCATATTTATGCCTTTAGGATTAAAGGAGCATCTTTCTTTCTTTCTTTCTTTCTTTTCTTTTTTTTTAGGAGCATTTTCTTAACTTGCAAAATTATTGAAAAATTTATTTCACTTCACAACAAGGCATGCTTTTAAAGTGTCCCATTTCTACCTAAATAAAAAGCCTCCATTATATGAATGACTACCACTTAAGGTCTACATTTTTTAATTCTCTAAATTTATATGTTGTGAATTGAGGCCAATAATACCATTTTCCCTTATTTTTCCCTGTGGATCACTTGGTTGCACATCTGTGTCTTATATGCAAAGCTGCTATAGTAAATACCTTTCTTTTTTTAACTGTTGCTTTCTCCCTTTCTCCCAACAGTCTTCTGAACATAGTACATCTTGCCTTTCTTTTCCATGAGTATATAGCAAATCAGAACTCATTTTTGAGAACTGATTACACAGCCATTCTCTCTCAAATTCTTCCCTTTCCAAACTTCCTGTTTTAGAGTAGAAAACAACGACAAAAGCTCCATATTTGTGCATCCTACTTAGGCTATGACCTGAGACCTGTGTGTTTTTCAAGGGAGGGAAAATATAATGTGTGCCAGGGAAGGGAAAGGAGCATCTCGGTATTGAAAGGGACACTTGCATTAGTTATCTCTTTTCAGATCAAGGCCACAGAGAGTTAGTGATGCTGGGTGCCTTTGATGAGCCATCTCTGTAACGCTTGCTTATAAGAATGCTGTTTGTTTTCAAAACAAGGATGCAGCAGGCTTTGTTGATCTAAACGTGTCTTGATGACTCTTTTCCAGATCTGCACAACCCCTATTACATGAGTGATTTATTTTTAGGGTCTAGTTGTGCCTTGTTAGGAAAGTGATGTTTCGTTAAGCCCTTCTCCTCCCTGCCTCATCATCTATAGCTGACTCCCACTGGAGTGTTGAAGAAGTTTATAAATTTTGCTCACTTGTTTGTCATTTGTAATTATTTCAGGTGAGACAAATATCCCACCTGATTTAAGTATCATCTTCAACAATTTGGGAACTTTCTAGGGATGCACATATAGAACCAAAAGGCAGTGAAGTAACTTGCTAAGAAATCAATTTAATAAATATATATTTTTTAATTCACCAAATAATTTTGAGAAAATGTAGTCCACTAAATTATATATCTTCTCTCTATTCCTTCATTCTGCTTAGTGCCATTTTTCTACATAAAAGAAACACGTATTTCCTCTTTTTAAAATTAGCAAATAATTTTGAGAAAATATAGAGTCCACTAAATTATATGTCTTTTCTCTCTTCACTATGCCCAGTGCTATTTTCTACACAAAAGGAACACACATTTCCTCAATTGGTTATTGTATCAGTTTGGCACAGGTGAGAAGTACTAATTTTGAATCAACTGGGCTCTCATCCCCATCATAGGCAAGGATACATGTTAATGAATTCCTTTTTGAAAATGAAATCATCAGAGCTCACTTACATTAAAGCCAGGAGCTGTCATGGATAGTGCAGATTGCATCAGTGGTACAGACAGATTGGAAGTGGTCATGAACTTCTCTGAAGGACAGATGAGAAAAGGAGGTGATTTGAATTTAGCACTCAAGTGTAGAGTCATAGCTAGGTTCTTGTTTTCCTGAATTTAACAACATTTTGATCTTAACCCAAGCGGTCAGTCATCTTTACGCTACAGTGTATCTCAAGAAAATTCATCTGAAATGTGTCATGTTGTTTTGTTCGTCACTGAGCCCTAATTTCTAGTAACCATTCATTCTATGACAGAGATGATGCTATAACTGATACTTGACTATTTCCCCACATTAAGAGATTTGAACTTTTTAAACACTTTCAAACAAGCAAATGAAGCTTGTCGTTAGCCATTTTAGGAGCAGATGGGAAGATCTGATACACAGATGGAAACCAAAATATTTAAAACACCCATTTTCTTTCTATCTATCTGTGGGAATCATTTTTGTTTTAAACTTATAAACCAAAACTTCTGTGCCTGGGATTCATTTCTACCAAGTCAGTGGTATTCAGTTATGATTCCTGAAACAAAGCTTTATGGATTATTTTTACATATTGATTGATGCCACTTGCTGAAACAGTTGAGTAGATGAACACTGATCAGACTATTATTAAATAAATTACAATGGCAACTTACAAGCACTGGAAAAGAGGAGCACAGGATTCTGTGAGAACCCATGTCTTGGTCTGGTGAAGGGTTAAGAGTGCCTCTTGGGAGATTAAGGTTTGAGCTGATAGCTGAGAAGTAAACATGGCTTGTTGAAGAGGTGGCAGTTTTCTATTTGGAGGTAACAGCAGAGGAAGGATGTAGAGGTGTGGAGGAATGTTGGCACGGACTTCTGGAGAAACTGAAGCCAACAAATCTCATGGTTAGAGAGAAAAGAGTGAACATCCGAGACATAGCACAACAGGTTGATAACAGTCAAGGTACCCAGGGCTCTAGAACCATCCAAGTGTTTGCTCTTCATGGCCAGAGCTAAAGGAAGCAGTGGAAGCTTTAGGCATGTATGTTACATTAATGGATATGCATTTTAAAAGGCTCCTTCTGGCCCCAGCTAGAAGTAGATATTTCAGGGAGCAAAAGTGAGTACTTTCGTTTTGGCACATGTCCTTTACCAGACATGTGCACTGCAATTTTTTTTCTCACAGCCTTTGCTTGTCCTTCATTTTCTTAGTACTATTTTTTGAAGAGCAGTTTATTGTTTTGTTTTGTTTTAATTTTGCTGAAGTCCAGTTTATCTAATTTTCTTTCTTTCTTTTTTTCTTTTTCTTTTTTCTTTCATGGATCATGCTTTTGGTGCTTTACCTAAAAACTCAACAACAAATGCAAGCTTTGTGTTTTTTTTCTTGAAGATTAGAGTTTTAGGTTTACTTTTAGGTCAATGACCTATTTTGAGGTAGTATTTACATGTGGTGTGAAGTATCGATCAGAATTTTTTTCTTTCCTTCCTCCCTCCCTTCCTTCCTCCTTCTCTCCCTCTTCCTCTCTCCCTCCCTCTCTCTTTCTATCTTTCTCTTCCTTCTCTCTCTCTCTTTCTTTCTTTCTTTCTTCTCTTCTTTCTTTTCTTTCATGGATACCCAATCATTCCAGGCTATTTGTTGAATGCTACTTGCTGCAAAGATTATCATCCCACATGGTCTTCTTATCTTTGTCAAGAGTCAGATATTCATGTGTGTGGGTCTGTATCTGGGCTCTGTCCTTTTCCATTGATCAATTTATTTGTTTTGATCACACTGTTTTGATTATTATAGCTTTAAATAAACCTTGAAGTCAGATCTATAGCCGTGTATAGTTTTGTTCTGCCATTCTTCTCTTTCAAGGTTATATTGTTTATTATAGGTGTTTTGCATTTCCATATGAATTTTACAAATAGTTTGTCAATTTATAAAAAAAAATTACACTGAATTTTTATTAGGAATGCATCAATTAATTTACATCAAAAAAGATCATTTGGGGGGCGCCTGGGTGGCTCAGTGGGTTAAAGCCTCTGCCTTCGGCTCAGGTCATGATCCCAGGGTCCTGGGATCGAGCCCCACGTCAGGCTCTCTGTTCGCAGGGAGCCTGCTTCCCCCACCCTCTCTCTCTGCCTGCCTCTCTGCCTACTTGTGATCTCTGTCTGTCAAATAAATAAAATCTTTAACAACAACAAAAAAAGATCATTTGGGAGGGTTAAATGTTCCATTTCCTTTCTAAAAATAGTATTGTTGGATTTACTATACTAAAAATGTGCTTAAATTTCTGCATGTATTTCCATGAGGAATATTGCTGTGTAATCTTGTAATGTCTTTTTCTGGTTTTGACATTAGGGCAATCCTAGATCATACAATGAATTAGGAAACATTACCTTTTTTGCAGCTTTTTTGGAAGATGTATATAGATTCTATAGTTTGGTTTCATTTCTTTACTTATATGTTGATTACAATCACCAGTGAAGCTATCTGGGCCTGGAGTTTTGTTTTTTCTTTGCTTGTTTCATTTTGTGTTTTGTTTTGTTTTATTCTGCTTTATTTTCATGGGAAGGATTTTTAATTGAAAAATCTATTTCAAAATAGATACAGGAATATTCAGATTAACTATTTCTTTGCTTAAATTTGGAAGTTTGTGTCTTAAGGAATTTGCCCACTTTATCTCATGTATCAATTTATTGTCAGAAAGTTGTAGTCTTACCTTATCTTCCTTTTAACAGCAATAGAATGTGGTGATGTCACCCCTCTGATTTTTGATACTACTGATTGTGTCTTCTCTCTTTCTTGATCAGTCTGGCTGCAGTTTTGTCAATTTTATTGATTTCGAAGAACTAGCTTTCATTTTAATTGTATTTTTATTGTTTTCTGATTGTTTATTTTAGTGTTTCACTTCTTGAGCTCTATATTTCTTTTCTTCTAATGAAAGGTGAGGATTAAAGAAAAGGTGAGGATGTTAATTTGCTCTTATTTTACAAGTTTCTTAAGACAGAACCCAAGGTGATTGATTTGAGATCTCCCTTCTAATATGTTTAGTACAATAAACTTAGTGCAATAAGAAATTAACTTAGTGCAATAAATAATAAAAGACAATTCTGCTTTAGATGCATCCTGCATGTTAGCAATGTTAGGTTTTCAGTTTTATTCATTTCAAATATTTTCTCCCAGTGTAGTTCTCTCCTCCAGTGCTCTGTTTTGCAAACTCAGTCACCTAGTTTTTCCAGGCTCTCACCTTCATCTCCTCAATGCAAGGGTTTCCTTTATTGCCCTGAGGCCTAGAAACTCTTCTAATAAACCAGGACAACCATAGGAGTCACCTCTCTTCATTCTCTTTTCTTGGGAACCATCCACTGATGCCCAGTTTCTTGCAAACACTGGAAGTGAAGTATCTTCACTTCTGCCACCTGTCATCATCCATGGTCTCTCAACAGGGCTACTTCAATGCCTATTCTTCCACCCCTCATACAAAAATATCAACCAATCTGCTCCCCTCTGCTGGAGTATCTGCTTCCCAGAATCTCTCTGTGATCTCCACTGACTTCAATGTAAAACCTAAATATCTTTAATTTGGAGAGAATACTTTTCTTTTTAATTTATTTTTTATATTTATTATTATTATTATTATTATTTAGGTAGGCTCCATACCCAGTATAGGGCCCAGTGCAGGGCTTGAACTCATGACCCTGAGATCAAGTCCTGAGTCAAAATAAAGAGTTGTATGCTCAATCAACTGAGTCTCCCAGGTGTCCTAAGCCAAGAATTTTCTTGATCTTCTTGCTAGCTTTCTTCATTCTGCTCCTTCCTCAGGCTACCTTACCCAGCACACCATTACCTGATCCAACAGTTCAAAGTCACACGGAGTTCTCATAAACCTGTTCTCATTCACCGGTTGTCATTTTCCTATAATGTCTTCTCTCTCTAGATGTCGTCAAGAAATTCTGGCTATTATTTTAAGCATCAGCCTAAAATTGTATCCTCTAATAAGCAACACCCCCATCCCTCACGAACTTCAGTGTTTTCCCTTTTGTGTTTATACTACATTTTGCACAACCTCACTTCTAGCAAGCATCACATTTAAATGAATTTTTGCATATCTATCTTGCTAAAACTCTCTAAAGATCTTGAAAACAGGGCTTTTGCCACTCATAGTTCATCTTTTATGTCCCAGGCCTTGTGTAGTTCTGATGTTAATAAGCAGTGAATATACTCACAGACCAAAAGAACAATTCAGCATGAAATTGGCCTGAGGATGATGATCATAGAACATCACTGGAAGTCTGAAAAACTGGTTATAGGTAATTGAAAGATGTTTTATTGTTTATTTTCTGCTTAATATATATGTCATAAATACACATGGCTATTCTATGTGTCTGGAAAAATATATTATTAATACTAACAAATATTAAGTATCATATTAACTATAACCATAAAGACAAGGGGAATTGTTTTTAAACATTTAAAATTTAATACTTCCATTATTAACTATTTTATACTGGAAGATACTTACTACCCAAGAGTCATAGAAATTAAAAAAATCCATCGCCTGAAAGGAAATTATGTCAGGAAAGAAATAATGAATATTCCAGATAGTATCCAAAATAGAAGTGGTACAAAAAAAAAAATGGAAATAAAAAGACCACTTTTAGAAAAATTAATCCATTTTCTCTGTGCTGTTATGAACGGTCTGTGTTTGGGCTTAAGATCTAGAAACACCTCTTTTGCAAGCAGGAAAGGCCACAAGAAGATGTATGCAGATGCCTAGTAAATGAATTTTTCTTTGATCTTTAAAACACAAATGATGGTGTGGACATTGTGGTTGGTCATCCTAGCTTTGTTTCACTCTGTCTGTTGGCACCTGTTCATGTAGCCTTGCTCATTCAGCAGAGAAGTTAAGACAGATTAAAAGGAAAAAAGTCCATTTATAGATGATGTACCTTGACTTCACTACCTAATACCATAACATGCAAAGAGAATAGACTAACTCAGCTATCCTCTGGGACGTAGGTGGCCAAGTGCCACTCCCGGAGAAACTGGCAGAGGAAATTCAAGGATTCAAGGTCATGGTGATGACTATTTTTATTTCTTCTCTTATTATCATTTTATGTTATGTGCCCAGTGAGATAGAGCCTGAGCAGAGAGGGGGAAACATTGAATTTAGGGAGTTTAGCTCTCTAACCCTCCTTCCGTCACTAGGGGTTGATGAGACGATGGGAAGAAAGACTCTTCCACACAGTCAGAACTCTCCTGGCTGGCCTACCCACTGAAATTGCTGGCTCTGATGGCTGGACCCAAGTTTGCAGCTCTGCATGGCAGATCTTTGAGTTGTGCTTGGCTCTTCTGCCAGAAATGTCTCTTTGTGTCTCTTGGACTGTTACTCAGGCTCACCTGCTTGTGGTTTGTGTGTGCCGTATGTGCTCTGACACGTGCTAGGCACTAGATGTAGAGGTAAGTCGGGCTCAGTCCTCACCCTTGGGGATAACAATAACCGAGAGGGTTGGGTGGAAGTTGGGCTGGAAACATCTCAACTTCCACTTTGATGATAGCTAAGCATAGGAGAGGGGTATGTTTCAGTCTTATTTGAGAGAAAGGATGTTTTATAAGAAGACAGCATTTTTTTTTCTTTTTCTCCGTTAGGAAAGTAACAGGTATGTAAGCAACCAACCACCAGTCACAAACGTGACAAGAAAGCAAGACATTCTCTGTAATCTTCTGCTAGTAACTGTGTATCAGAGTAGGCATGTATAGGTGGCTGGGGGTCCCTCCTGGATGATGCAGTTTACAGAGGGTGATGGAGACTCCTGCAATATCTTAGGAGATCAAGTGCAAAGAGAAAGATGGCAGAGGACATATGCAGGCTCCAGGGAGGTCTTGAGGAATAATACCCATGTAAGCTCTGCCAGTAAAGCCTACCTTTTTAAATCGCATTAACTAGATTTGAAATTTCCACCTAACTTTAATGAGTATCATTCAATTTACATAAGGATTCCCAGTGTATATTACTAAAGTCCTCTGCAAAGAGCTATGTCTATGATTGTACCTACTCTAAATTCTTCAAAAGCCTTTCTCCCCCCTCCCACCCTGAATGTCTGGCTGCTAAATCAGGGCTGAATCATGCTCCTGAAGACAGGGGAGGAGACCAAATAGAGCAGCTGAGACCCATGGTACAGCATCTCAGCCACGAATGTGATGAAGCTGAGTACTGGTCCCCACCCCCCCGGTGTGTGCTTCAGTCTCATTCAGGAGAAAGGGTGCTTTGTAAGAAGACTGCCTGTTTCTTTTTCTCCTTTTAGAAAATAACAGAAGAAACTGGCTCTTTGGCTATCCAGAATAGAATTAGGGCAAGTGAATTTTTAGACCTTGTACTTTTTAATAATGAATCAATTACAAAGTGTTTTCAACAAAGTATTTAATGGAAACGTATATTCTCACAGCAAGGGTTAAACTATTTTTTTTTTTTTCCCTAAAGCACCAGGTGGTAAATATTTCAGGCCAAGTCTTGCAACTTGTCACCTCTGCTGTTGTACAAAAGTGGCCAGCCACAGACCACATGCAACTAATGGGGTATGGCTGTGTTCTGATACAACTTGATTTACAAAAAAAGATTCCTGAAAGACATTGCATATAGCCTAGTTCAATTGTGTGTTTAATACCTACACTTTGATAAAATTGCTTCAATAAGTTCCAGTCTATCCTGTTGCAACAAAGAAATCAAACAGTAGAGAGCTTAAAACACATAGACACTTATTTTATTTCTCTTTCATGTAATGCTTTTACATGAGCCATCAGGGCAGTGGGATGACTTAGTTCCATGCAATTACTCAGGGCTCAGGTTCCTTGGATGCTTTGATTCATCATTTAATGCAAGGGCATTATGATGTTCTGCATGGTTAAAACTAGGTTACTGCCTGTCTGCATTTCTGCTGGTAGCAAGAAAAAGGGAAACATAGAGGAGGGAGCTAATGGTCCAAGACATAGAAGCTGCATGAGCTTGTAAGAAATTGGTAGCCTCTCCATACTGTGCTGCACAGAAGACTGGAAAGTGGGGTCAGCCTGGGCCCAGCTACAAGTGGAGTCACTGTGGACATGAAAGATTCTGAAGCCCAACTGGAGTTATCTTCCAAGTAAATGCACACTTGAATGCAAGGTAGAGAAAGGGATTATCTGCTTATTTCACTGCTGTATTTTAGTATATGGCTCAGAGTGTCAACCTATTCCACACTTGATTGCATGAATAAGCATGTCCTCCTGATACAACCTTAACATCATATTCTCCAGATCTTCTTAATGATCTCATTTATTAGTTACCTATTACTGCATAACAAAGTGCCTCCAAACTTAGTACCTTATGAAAACAACATTTAAAGTCTCACAGGAATTCATGAGGGGCTTAGCTTGGTGAGGCTGGCTTTGGGTCCATTAAAGGTTACTGCCAAGAAGTCCACTGAAAGTTCAATCAAAGGAGGACCATCTTCAAGTTCACACACATGGCTGCTGGCATGAGGCCTCCATTTCTCACCAAATGGTTATCTCCATAGGCTGCCTGAACTTCCTCACAACATGGCAGCCAGCTTGCCCCAGAACTAGATACCCAAGAAAGCATAAGTCCAAGATGACAGTTACAGTCATTTATAATACAGCACTTCTGCCACATTTTGTTGGTCACATAGGCTATCCTTGGTAGAATGTTGGAGGGGACTACACAAGGCTGTGAATAATAAATAACAAGGATCATTGGGGTCCATTTTTGTGTCTGTTCTTTCAGTTCTGTGTCAAAAAGCACCACCTATCACATACTGGCTTGAAGTCTAGAATACCTGCTGAGACATGCTAAGCCTATGCAATGATTTAAACATGTGGCCAAAAAGAAAAGTTTGCATGTGGAAATATCTGGAAAACACTGAATTTAGTAATTTAGTACAAAAAGTAAAACTTTTTGTTTGTTTTGTAATTTCAGGATTTCTTGGAGACTTTGTTATAGTAAAATTCCTTATGAAACTTGGCAGGGTTGGAGCACACGGTGGGCATTGTTCCCCAATGTTATTAGACCATGGACAACTTTTTCATGGAACCTCTATTAACATTTCATAGAAATTATTTCACAGTGAAAGAGTCATAGAAAGGCTGCTTAGAGAAAAAGACATAAACACTTTAAGAAGACGCAGCCCCATGTCAAAGATAGAGTAATTATCTGAAGTGACAATTCATGTGCATTACATGGTTCATTTACTTGTCTTGCTTGTCAGCTGCGGAAAGAATGTGGCACTGGCCCTTGAAGAATCATCTACTCCTCCAGTCATCCTAAGTTATTTATCATTCTTCCTTCTGCCTTCATCTTCTTTCTCATCTTTCCTTCTATAACACAAATCATATATATGCATAGCACTTTGCTTACATCCTTCTTGAAAGAACACTGCAGTTAATCATGGTAAATATTGTGTTCATTAAAGAACAAATTAGTCTTAAAGGCCCCTTTCCTTTTATCAAATTGTTGTCATTTCTTGAACTACTAAAATGTTTGTGGTGGATGTAAGGGCAAAAACCATAGAAATGCCAAGTGTTATGAATTGAAGGCTAACAAAGGCAACATGATAGAGTAAGTGATGCAATAAGCTCAGTGTTTCCTGGACTTGGGCCCCAGAGTGCTGCATCTGCATAGTGTATCTGTTCATCTGTGACCTCTGGGATATGGCAATGGAAAAACAAATGCTTCCACCCTCGGTGCAAGCATTGGTGAACTCAATCATGCATGCTATAATCATGGATGTCAGGTAGATTTGCAGTCTATGCATCGTAAGATTCCCTGGGTTGTCTGCAAGTAACCTTGAGCTTTTGACTTAAACTTTAATGTTATTGATAGTTCAAAATATCCTTGTTCTTTCTAAATCTACCTATTATCTCTTTGAACTAAACATTTAGTGTCTCCCTGGCTGGGTGGTAGGACTAGCTTTGTATATAACAAATATTTTAAAAATCTTAAAATAATGAGATTTTAGTATTAAACATTTTACTGACATAGAGCTTTGTAACTAGTCCTATCAAGTCAGTGAACCTTTACGGACTGCATGAAGAAAGTGAGGTTCAGTGATGAAAGTCCAAGAAAGTCCATCTCGTCATTGGGATACTTCCCCCAAATGATACCGAACAGACTTGCCAGGTCTGTTTCCACACGGGTTGGGTTGAGCTTCTGATAGTTCCCAATGGTCTTCACTTTTCTGTCTCTTGAGACATAAGAGAAAATGTATCATCTCACAAATGCCACCAGATAAATACTAATTGTCTCAGTGTGTAGTCAGTTTTTAGTATTACTTCTCTATGATAAACAGAGAAACCCTGAATATTTAAATTAGGCCATCAGTAAAATGCATTAATTAGCCACTGATTTCTGTGATTGCAGGGCTGACCAAGGGACCTCATGTTATCATTTAGTAGCAAGAAAAAATGATAATGAACACAGGGATGTCAGAGAAAATAAGGAGTTTTGAAACTGGAGTGTAGAAACATTAAGTTGGATGATAATGACCTTCTCCAGCTTCTGCCCATGCCACATCATGGTCCCTACTTCTGCCAGTGATGCAGATGACCTTGTGGATTGTAGGACTTGTGGAAATAAATAAGACCACCCATATCTCAACAAAGAGAGGTTATTCATAGGTTGCTATAGTAAGGAAATCAGCCACCATGACTTGCATTTGACAGAGACTCAAAAGAGGGCAGTAAGGTTAGAGAGCTTTATAGTGAACAAGTGATGGCTTAAGGCATGTCCTGCTTGGAGGTTTGCTGGCATGAGGAAGCTGGAGGCAGGCTAATTAAAGTTGGGTATCCTATGTGATTGGTTTGGGGAGAACATTTGGCTTTCTCTGTTTTTTCCTGAGTTAGAAGTGTGGGCAAAAATTAAGGAATCTGGCAGTAATCCACCAAGCCCTGACCATTTTCAACCAATGACTGTTGCCATTGAGTTTAGCTTCCTGAGCTGTTAGCTACAGAGGTTACAATGCAGAGTTCTATTGTTGTATGTGGCCTTGTTGTTGTCTGCCTGTATGTTCATTCTTTCAGATTGGGATTAAATGGGATGTCACCAAGTATCCAGCACAGGACCTCATGTATGGTAAAGCTTTCAATGAAACATACTACAATTTTTAAATATTCAGAAACAAATAAGACTGGGCTTAATTACCAGGAGACTTGAGTATGGGAATAATGAAAATTTTGTTTGGAGAATTTTGCCCTGAAATGCTATGTGGAATTGATTAAAGGGAAAATGGTGGCATGATGCAGTCCTGCATGACCATCTCAGAGTAAGAAATGCCTGCTCCACAAAACAGCTTAAAGTATAAGAAAAATCTGACAAAGCAAAGCCAAAGCAGGGTCTGAATTCAGATTCTGAGACATGTATTTTTTATATCCCTGTGTGGATGTCATTCCATGCCACTGGAATTATTAATTTTACTGAGGTTGGACAATATTTGTATTCTATGCCTCCCCCACAACCCCCAGCTAAAATACAAACAGAAGTTTGGTAGTTGACTGGATATCTCTGAGAGAAGATTTTAGTTTACTTAGATGAAAAATAAGGAACAAAATATCGACACTCAGAAGTTAACAAGGTGCTCAAGAAAGGGCAAGTCAAGTCTCTGAGACTGAGGGCTGAGATGTTTGACTACAGCAGGTAAGGAGATTTCCCTTTTGACAAGGGCTGAGGAGGCTACAGATCCAAGTTCAGACTGACAAGAAATCAAAGAAGTTTTCCGCAATTTCTCCCTTATTTCCTCCCTCTCTCTCTCGCTTCCTTCCCTCCTTCCTCTCTCTCTTTTCCTTTCCTTTTCTTTCTTTCTTTCTTTCTTTCTTTCTTTCTTTCTTTCTTTCTTTCTTTCTCTTTCTTTCTATCTCTATCTCTATCTCTCTCTCTATCTTAACTCCTGCAAGGAATTCTTTGAGAAAGAGACAGAGTAAATGAAATGTATACAGAAGATAGTATCTGTGAATGATTTTAGAAATGTATGACACATGACCACATGTGTTTTGAAGTCTTCTTGTTCTTACCCACTTTGTTCATTCCTTTTATTTTTTCCTAATCACTATGTAATGTTGCAGGGTATGGATATCTGAGTACAAAATAGTTTATATTGAATAATTATGAAGAGAGAGATTATAATTACTCACCATTAATTCCTTCATGGCTTCTGAGAATCCATCCTGGTATCTAACTGGAGGAGACTGATAGCATAATTAGTGGGATCAGTATAAAAATATTCATAGACTTTCTTTGTTCCAGGGCATATAAACTTGTAATTATATAATGATCTATTGATAGCCTGACATTCACTTCTGCAGTGCATTTAAGCTTTTTCTCCCATTTTCTACTTTATAATACTGGTTATAAAGATTGCAAAAAGACTTCCATTTTAACTACTATAATTCTGTGTAATTGTAATCTAAATTTACTATTGTTAATCAGTAATGAAGAAATATAAAGACAATTGAGCCATTATTTTTAACCTTTTATTTTGAGATTATTATAGATTATGAGGAAATCACAAAAATAGTACAGAAAGGTCTGGGAACTCTATCTCATTTTCCCCTGGGGGAAACATCATGCATAACTTTAGGATAGAATCAAAACTAAGGGGTGCCTGGATGGCTCAGTGGGTTAAGCTTCTGCCCTCAGCTCAGGTCATGGTCTCAGGGTCCTGGGATGGAGCCCCACACCAGGCTGTCTGCTCAGCGGGGAGCCTGTTTCTCCCCTTCTCTCTGCCTGCCTCTGCTTACTTGTGATCTCTCTCTCTGTCAAATAAATAAATAAAATCTAAAAAAAAAAAAAAAAAAACTAAGACATTGATTTGGTAAAATCCACAGAATTTATTTAGATTTTACCAGTTCTATATGCACTCATTGTGTATGTCTGTGTGTGGTTCTAAGAAATTATGTTACATGGTAGGTACCTGAAATTACCACCACAGTAAACATACAGGACTGTTTCTTTACCACAACGGTGTCTTGAGAAGATGTGCTCTGCTTGATAGCCATAACCATCTCCTCTCCTATTTGTAACTACTGGAAACCACTAATCTGTTTTCCAAGAATGTTTTATGACAGAATGTTACATTTTGGGATTGCATTTTTTTTCCCTCTCAGCATAATTTTTTTTGAGATTCATCCAACTTGTTTTTATTCATAGTTTGTTTCTTTGTATTCCCAACTAGGATTTCATGGTATGGATGGACCACAGTTTGTTTAACCATTCATTCATTGAAGGACGTTTGGATGATTTGTAATCTTTAACAATTAGAATGCTGCTATGAACATTTTTGTACAGGTTCTTATGTGAGCCCCAGTTTTTATTCCTCTGTAATAAAAACCCATGAGAGTGATTTCCGTATAATATAGTAATGATATATTTAGTTTTATTTATTTATTTACTTACTTACTTATTCATTCATTTATTTATTGAATTTATGAGACTACCAAACTATTTTCCAGAGTGACTGTACTATTTTACATTCCCACCACCGATGTGTGAGAGATTTACTTTCTCTACATCCTTTCCATATTTGGTGTCATTACTATTTTTTTATTATTATCATTTTAGCTATTTTAATAGGTGTGTTGATATCTCATCATGGCTTTAATTTACCTTTCCTTAGTGGTTTATGACATTGAACTTTTTATTGTATGCTTACTTGCCATCTATATATCTCCTTTAGTGAAATGTCTGTTGGTGTTTTTGTCCATTTTCTAATTGGATTGTACTGTTGAATTTTGAGAGTTCTTCATATATTCTAGATAGGGGTCCTTTGTCAGATATATGGTTTGCAAATATTTTCTCTAAATCTGTATGTTGCGTTTCCATTCTCTTAATAGGGCTTTGAGAAACAGAAGTTTTTAAATTTGGTAAAGTCCCATTTATTTTCTGTTCTTTTTTGTTGTTGTTTTTCTTTATGGATCAAACTGTTGGTGTCAACTCTTCATCTTAATAGAAGTCTTAAAGTCTCTTCTCTTATGTCTTATTTAATTTGTTTTGTACCTTCACAGTTTTCTTTTGAACCTATGATCAATTTTTACTCAAGTTTTGTATAAAGTGTGAGACTTTGCTATAAGTTCACTTTTATTTTTCCTGTGGATAACTAATTGCTTCAGCACCATATATTAAAAAGAATATCCTTCCTTCAATGAATTGCTTTGCACCTTTACACACAATCAGTTGGTCATACATTTTTGGGTTTATTTGTGGATTCTCTATTCTGTTCCTTTGGTCTGAGTTTCTATTTTCTTCCAGAACCGCAGTCTTTTGAGTACCACATTTAAATAGTAAGTCTTAAACATTAGATAGAAAGATTCCTCTCACTGTTCTTCATTTAAAAAATTGCTATAACTATTCTCACTTATTTGCATTTCCACATGAATTTAGAAAAGGCTTTTTCTACATCTATAGGATTCTGATAGAAATTATAATAAATTTCAGATCAATTTGGAGTCAGTCATCTGAAAATATCAAAGCTTCTAATTCATGAATACATTATGCTTCTCCATTTACTTGGGTCCATGATTTCTTTCATCAGTATTTTGCAGTTTCCTGTGTATAAGTACTGTATAGTTATTATTAGATTTATACCTATATATTGCATCTCTAGTCATTGTAAATTGTAATGTGTTTTTAATTTATATTACATTTCTGAAATAAAATTCTCTTGGTTATGGTGTATAAATTCTTTTTGTGTGTTGCTGGATTTGATCTGCTAATATTTTGTTGAGTATTGCTGCATTTATAATCATGAAGGATATTAATATTCTTCCTTTTCTCATACTCTTTATATCGTTTTGGTATTGGATAATACATGATTTGGGAAGTTTTCCATTCTCTTCCATTACCTAGAAGAGATTGGATAGAATTGATCTTAATTCTATGAACATTTGGTAGAATATCTGCTGAAATAGTCTAGACTCGGAGATATTTTTCTTAAGAAACTTTAAACTGTATATTTAATTTATTTAGTTAGTATAAGGCTATTTATTTGCAAAGACTTTACGTATTTATTTGTTGGAGGGAGAGACAGAGAACACAAGCAGGGGAAGCGACAAGCAGAGGTACAAACAGGCTCCCTACTGAGCAAAAAGTCTGATTCAGGACTTGATCCCAGGACCCAGGATCCTGACCTGAGCAGAAGGCAGGCATTTAACCAACTGAGCCACCCAGGTGTCCCTAGGCTATTTATTTATATGATCTATTTATTATTAGTCGATTTTTGTTACTTTGTGTATTGGGGGAAAAGGGTCTATTTTATCTAGGTTATTGAATTTATGTGTGTAGAGTTGCTTATTGTAGTCCTTTATCATTCCCTTAATATTTGCAGGGTGTGTTATGACACTCACTGTTTCATTCCTGATAATGGTAATTTGTGACTTTCTTCTTGGTCAGGCTTTCTAGACCTTTGTGAACTTTCTGAGCCACCCAGGTGCCCCTAGTTGTGTCTTACAAATTTTAATGTGTTTTATTTTTATTTTCATTCAGCTGAATGTATATTTGATTTCTTTTGTGACCTACTCTTTGACTTATGGATTTTTTAGAAGTGTCTTGTATAATTACCAAATGTTTGGAGATTTTACTGAATTTCAGTTTCAATTCACTGTATATGCCTTCAACACCTATACATTTCTTGAAGTTTGTTTTGTGATTCAGGATATGATGTATTCAGAGAATGTTTGATAGCTGCCTAAAAAAATATGTATCTTGTTGATAGTGGTGGAAAGTTCTGCAGATGGCATTTCAAATCTGTTGATTGATGGTGTTGTTTAGTCCTTTTATATTCATATGCATTTTTTTTAATTTTTAATTTTTTATAAACATATATTTTTATCCCCAGGGGTACAGGTCTGTGAATCACCAGGTTTACACACTTCACAGCACTCACCAAAGCACATACCCTCCCCAATGTCCATAACCCCACCCCCTTCTCCCAAACCCCCTCCCCCAGCAACCCTCCGTTTGTTTTGTGAGATTAAGAGTCACTTATGGTTTGTCTCCCTCCCACTCCCATCTTGTTTCATATGCATTTTTTTTTTAACAATTTATTTTTTTTTAAAGATTTTATTAATTTATTTGACAGAGAGAAAGATCACAAGTAGGCGGAGAGTCAGGCAGAGAGAGAGGAGGAAGCAGGCTCCCGCTGAGCAAAGAGCCCGATGCGGGGCTCGATCCCAGGACACTGAGATCATGACCTGAGCCGAAGGCAGCGGCTTAATCCACTGAGCCACCCAGGTGCCCCTCATATGCATTTTTTGACTAGTTGTTCTATCGATGTTAAAAGGGAGTGTTGATATCTCCAATTATAGTAGTGAATGTGTCCATTTCTTTTTTCAGTTTTATGTTTTGTTTCATGTACTCGAGTCTATGTTGTTTATGCATACACATTTAAAAATTGTTATGTCTTCTTGGTAGGTTGACCATTTCATCATTAGGTAAAGTCTTTTTCTGTCCCTGGTAATTTTCTTTGCTCTGAAGTCTTTTTATCCTTTACTTTCTTTTGATTAATGTTTTTATAAAACCCATTTTCAATACATGTGCCTTTTCCTTATTTATGTTTCTGGTGAAAAATCTATTATTCATTCAAATAATTGTTCTCCATATGTAAAGCTTGTTTCTCTCTAGTTTCATTTTTTTAAAGGAATTTTTTAAAAAAATTATTTATTTATTTGACAGAAAGACAAGTAGGCAGAGAGGAGGCAGAGAGAGGAGGAAGCAGGGTCCTGCTGAGCAGAGAGCCCGATGTAGGGTTCAATCCCAGGATCCTGAGATCATGACCTGAGCTGAAGGCTCAAGCGCCCCTCTCTCTAGCTTCTTTCAATGTTCTTCTTTGTCCTTTATTTTCAGAAGTTTGATCAATGTGTTTTGATATGGATTACTTTGGATTTACCCTGCTTCCTTAATATGTAGGTTAATGTTTTTTGCCTAATTTAGGAAGTTTGATTTATTTGTTTTGTTTGTTTGATTTTTTTTAAAGATTTTATTTATTTATTTGACAGACAGAGATCACAAGTAGGGAGAGTGGCAGGCAGAGGGAGAGGGAGAAGTAGGCTCCCTGCTGAGCAGAGAGCCTGATACGGGGCTGGATCCCAGGACCCTGAGATCATGGCCTGAGCCAAAGGCAGAGGCTTTAACCCACTGAGCCACCCAGGTGCCCCTGTTTGTTTGATTTTTTTTTTTTTTTATTACTTCTTCTGCCTGTTCTCTTCTTTCTCGACTCTGTCATGAATGTCACATCTTTTCTTATAGTACCAATGTCTCTAAAGCCCTCTTTCTTTGATTGTTTTTTAAGTTATTCTCTCTGTTTTTCAAATTAAGTAATTTCTGTTTATCTATTTTCAAGAATTCTTTAGTCCCTCATCTCTATTCTTCTACTAAGCCCATCCAATAGGAATTATATATTATATATTGTATTTTTTAGTTCTAAAGTTTCCCTTTGGGGGGCACATGCATGGCTCAGTCAGTTAAATATCTGCCTTTGGCTTGGATCATGATCCAGGGTCCCGGAATCAAACCCTGCATCAGGCTCCCTGCTCAGTGGGAGTCTGCTTCTCCCTTTTCCTCTGGCCTCCTCCCTGATCTCTCTCTCTCTCAGATAAATAAATAAAATTTTTAAAAAAATAAATAAATTTTCCACTTGGTTCTACTTTATTATCTATTTCTTGTTTTGTGATTTTCAGTATTTTCACTTGTATTAACCATGGTCTCAACTACTCCTAAAAACATTTTTATGATGACTGCATCAAAATTCTTTTCAGATAATTCTGACACCTTGTCATCTGGTTGTTGGTTTCTGTTCGTTGTCTTATTCCATTCAAGTTGAAATTTTCCTGGTTCGTGGTGCTATTAGTGATTTTCAATTTTAACCTGTTATATTATGTTATCAAACATTGGATCTTCTCTTTTACCAATTGTTCTCTGAAACCATGCTATCAGGTAAAAAGGGGAACCAAGTCCTTATTGATGGGTGGTGGGATGGAAGTCCAGGCTCTACACTCATCTTCAGACACACTGGTGTGAGAGGTGCTTGGTTGTTAGTGGGGGAGTAAAGTCCAGGCTGTCTGTTTAGCTCCCTCCAATATCCCACTCAGCAAAGAGGAAGGGCACTTTGTATGGCTGAGCTTCAGTGGAAACCCATGCTGCTCATTCAGCCCCGACCAATATCATCCTGCCGGGGAGAGGCTCTTCCTCCTCCGGGTGGAATAGACATCCAGGATTCTCACTTAGCTTCTGATGGCACTGTGGAGGGGTTGGTGCACTTTGTTTTTACCAGACATTTGTTGCTAAGGTTAGGGACAGTACATGAGTGTTTCCCTGATGCTC
Source organism: Mustela nigripes (assembly GCF_022355385.1). Classification (NCBI taxonomy): domain Eukaryota; kingdom Metazoa; phylum Chordata; class Mammalia; order Carnivora; family Mustelidae; genus Mustela; species Mustela nigripes. The sequence goes on from NC_081569.1 coordinate 25,074,049, forward strand.
TAGTTGAGTAGGATGTGTGGTATCAAAAAGATTTTTTATCTTGCTAGGGGTTCCCTTTCCTGGTTTTATGGCAAACAGAAGCAGGCTTTTCTTGAGGATATTTTTGTCTATGCCTATTGGCATTGCCAGGTCACAGGCTTTCCCAGGTCCTCTTTAGGATTTTGAGACAAAAAAAGAAACTCAGAGAATTTACCACCGTGTTGGTTCTTGACCCGTGGGATACCAAGCTGATCTGATACTTTCTCCTTACCTTTTAGAATTATGTATAGTTTTTAGGGTTTTTAGCTATACTCAGTAGGAGAGAGAGAAAAAAAATAGTGTATTAGTGTATAAGTATATCATCTATTTTTGTCTTGTCCAGAACTAGAAGTCCTCAATCAAGTCATTTTTGTGGTCTCAGAAAATCAGAAGACAAACTAAGCAGTATACAAGAATAGACACATACGTATTCTCTTCCTTCCTATTAACAACTGCAGTTTATAATAAAATGTCAGTCATCTTACTCAAGGTCATGAGTTGCAGAAACATAGATTCAGAAGCAAATTTAACACCTGCTTCCTGTGGGAATAAAATTTGTTCACAAAAATCTAGGAATTCATAAAAATATTTCCCAAATATTTGCCAAGCGACTCCTGAGATTCAAGTCATGAAAAAATCGAACTGTGGTCAGTTTTGGTTACATACAGGACATGGTAAATAAGAAAGGTAAGTAAAAGTTTCATCTATGTCTTTAAGAACAGACACCAGGACGTTTTCTTTGTGTGACATCTTTCTATCCTTTTTTCTCTGTGTCTGTCTCTGCCTTTCTCTCTCACATACACACACACACATACACACACACTCGGCCCAGAGGAAGCAGCATCTGAACACCACACCCCTTTGGGTTTTCCCACTGGGAGAGACTGGCTGGAACCCAGCAGAGCAATAAGAGGAAAACACTGTGAGCACTTTAAAAAAGTCTGAAAAATCCTCTCATACTCAGGATAATCAAGATTTGACGGGAGTTTCCATGGAGACAGAATATAACTCATTATTAGCCTACAAACTCCAAATAATTTAACTAGTGATCTACAAAAATGACTCCTGTTTCCTTCCTCTACTTTGCCGTAGTCCATAATGATGGAAATGAAATACAAGAAAAAAACAGTTGTATTTTCAGTTCTAATAGCTTTTGAGAAGAAAGACCGCATGGAAAAGAAATCAATTTATTACAAAAATCATATGTGCATTTTTTTTTCTCTTTATTAGGTGACATTTCAAAATGTAGAAAGCAGGTATTGCATTTGGCTAATGAAGACTCTCAGGCCTTTGTTCTAACTTCTGCCTTCAATCCTTAAATTTGACCTGATGACTTATTAATCCTTGGATACAATAAAGAATGTTTCCACCAATCCATAAAGAGCTATGAATTGTAGTACCTTGGAGATTTTGTTATGGGTAAATGTCAGAGCAGAACAACCTGTTCCTCCCTACTTAGTTCTATATATGTATACTTAATTCAAGAATTGGATATTAAGGAGGGCAAATGCTGTGATGAGCACTGGGTGTTAATACACAACCAATGAGGGGCTACTGGGTGGTTCAGTGGGTTAAAGTTTCTGCCTTCGGCTCAGGTCATGATCCCATCCAGGGCCCTGGGATTGAGCCCCACATCGGACTCTGCTCAACAAGGATCCTGCTTCCTCCTCTCTCTCTTTGCCTGTCTCTCTGCCTACTTGTGATTTCTGTATGTCAAATAAACAAATAAAATCATTAAAAAAATACACAACCAATGAATCATTGAACACTGTAAAAAATTAAGATCTTTAAAAAATAATTTTAGAGACTCAAATTTTCCTATAACATGTTTTCTGTAATGTGGTAGCTATAGTTTGCTGAGCTTTCAGAGGTGTGTGTGTGTGTGTGTGTGTGTGTGTGTGTGTTACCTGTAATATGGTGTGCAAAGGAAAGCAGAGGATGAGCTCTGAAACCAATGAGAGGAAAACTCATTTGGCTTCTCTAAACCTCATTGTTCTTCCAGGAAAAAATGTGCTAATTTTTCTTGATAAAAATTTTATCAACTTGTATTGAATTATTTTTTTAATTCTGAAATCTGAAATTTTACATCATTTGAATTTTCAGTCATTCGACAAAAAAAAAAAAATCAGAATAGAAAACAATATATTTGCTTTTTTCTAAATGAGAAATAATAAGATATTTAATGGCATGTAGTATAGATATGTAGTTTGTTAATTAGCATTAGCCATTAATATTTGATGACAGAGGAGATATAACCACAGAATGAGCAGACATTTAAGTTTTTGGGTTTTTTTTCCCTGCTTTTATTCCTAGCTACAAAATCTTTATCTCCTTTGGTGGTGAAGGAGTTTGAGAGGAAAATGGATCCCATCTTGTCTGCCATCAAAACAGACTGGTTTATACTAGCCAAGAGGTCACTCATTACATCTGTAGACATCTTGCCTTATTTTGTCTCAAGTGGTACTTTCTACCTCTCTTTATTTCTGCATTTATATATAATCCTAATTGTGCTTTATGGTCTGCTTTTGGCAATAGAATGAAGCTCCCAGACAGCTGAGTGGGCATCTTATTCACCTTTGTGCCAATAACACATTGCTTGGCACATGGTAGGATCTTGAAAAATATCTGAAATATTAATAAATTCATTTGGGAACTTTCTTTGCTTAAAAATAACCAAAATAGGCAGTCATAAGAGATCACAGAACACAAAACTAATCTTATAATTTACACGCCAGGCAAATGTACAAGCAAAATGAGCCTTACATTTAAATTTTATTCATTCATCAAGCATTTCCTAAAGTCTTCATTTGAATTGACCTGATATGTATGTATATACCTCTTAAATGCAGGGCACCCTTATACTTACTTTAACATATATAGAGTCAAGTGAAATATAGTCACTCCTTTCAAGCCTGAGACCCATGATGATGAGACCCAACCTAACTGAATCTCCTGACATCGGGACCATTTTCTTTCTCTGGGGCTGGATGGTTTGTTTGTTCTTCTTCCCATTTGGAAAGCTTCAAACAGCTTCCTACTCTTCCCACAAGGGTTGACATAGGGACATGTTCCTTGAGGTTGTGCTCTGAGGAAGGGATGGAAACAAAGGGAAGTCTGCTGCATATGAAGAGAAAACAAGGATAAAAAAGAAGGCAACTGTGTGGTGGTGGAAAGAAGAGTAACATTTGAATCAAATCTTCCCAGTCATCAGAAGAATCTGGTTGAAATGACTTTAGATAGAAAAGGTGCAGTTTGTACTTTCAATGTTTGCAAAAATGGAGAAGAAACATCAATAATTCAAGGAGTGCACAGAGCTTGAGTGCTTTCAAGAAAGAAGTTCCTGAGTGACTACTCAGAAATATAAGATCTCACCCCAAGCAATAGAAATATTATAAGGAGTTCCTTGGTATAGAACAGAAATATACCATGATATATTTTAATCAGTAAATGAAGTATTCATGTAAGGGAGAGTCCTACCTTCTGAGGCTCACCCTCAGACAGTGGTGTCTTAATTTCATTCCTCCTCATCTTTTTCCTAGATTGGTAGCTCCTGGCATAGATAGGTAGCTACTATGCCCTTTCCCACCAGATCTTTCCTCAATGTAATCCTACAACTCAGCATGTAATATGCAGTTAAAATGATCAACAGAGGGGCACCTGGGTGGCTAGTGGGTTAAAGCCTCTGCTTTCAGCTCAGGTCATGATCCCAGGGTCTTGGGATCAAGCCCCACATCGGGCTCTCTGCTTGGCAGGGAGCCTGCTTCCTCCTCTCTCTCTGCCTGCCTCTCTGCCTGCTTGTGGTCTCTATCTGTCAAATAAATAAATAAAATCTTAAAAAAAAAATGATCAACAGATCCATGATACAGAACTCCATAGCATTATCTTCTGCTCTTGCTGGTTTGAGTGTCCCATAGATAGGAGTGAAATCTTGTTAGTTGATTGTATTGTTCAGTTATTCTATATCTTCCTCATTTTGTGCCTAGTAGTGCTGGTGACAGTGTGGTGTTGAAGCCCCCAACTCTATATTTGTGGACATGTCTATTTATCTTTTTAGTATTCTTGTTGCATGTATTTTACAGTTGTGTTGTTTTTGACATGCTTTTTTAGAATCACTGTCTTCTTTGCAAATTGATCTTTTTTTATCATCGTGTAATGTGCTTCTTTAATATCTGATAATTACCTTTGTTCTGGAATCTATTTTATCCTTTATTAAGGAATGATTCTTTCTAAATCTCTCTGATTCACTGGGATAAGCAGTTCTGTTTCTCACTCTTTTAAGAAGGTGCTGTGGCTCTGTCCTCGGTGAGGCTCTGTCCTTGGTGAGGCCCTGGGATCATATCATACTGCAATGTCAGTTGCCATGGTTGGTGTGATGACCCATTGCCAGAAGAGAAAAAGATTAAAAAAAAAAAAAAAGCTGATGTCACAGGATAACTGACAGTAACTGCTTTATACCTATGGGTTTTCTCACCCAAAGAAGAGACAATACAGAAGAGATCTTGCAGAGGGTTAGAAATCTTTTTTTTTTTTTTTTCTTTTTCAGGGAAACTTATTTTTTAAGATTATTTATTTATTTATTTATTTGACAGGGAGAGAGATTACAAGTAGGCAGAGAGGCAGTAGTGGCGGGGGTGGGGGGGGGGGGGGAAGCAGGCTCCCCTCTGAGCAGAGAGCCCAAGGCAGGGCTTGATCCCAGGACCCTGAGACCATGACCTGAGCTGAAGGCAGAGGGTTAACCTACTGAGCCACTCAGGCAGCCCAAGAGTTAGAAATCTTGACAAAAATGATTTAGAAGAAATACGAGCTGAGTGGCTAATGAAATAATTCATAGGTTGGCTTTTTCTTTTCTTGCTTCACACACAGTCATTCTTCCGAAAGACTCCATGACATCTCTGATAGTCAGAGATTTTTTTTCAAGAAAAATTTTTTTCAAAAATGTTTTTCAAAAATGTTTTTCAAAAATTTTTTTCAAAAATTTTTTTTCTTTAAAGCTTTGAGGTAAAACCATGGATAAAAGTGATTTCATCAAGTTGACCAATAAACAAGTAGATCTCTTATAATATAAATCAGGAACCCATGCTTGACTTTCAGATATGAAGGTTTAACTTAATAAAATCATATTTTGTTCAATTTAGTAATTGTATTTTTTTTACATCAGTGCTTTAAGAAAAATGAATTCAGTATTTAATGGATTTAGGGTTAAAGAACTTCTGTTGCTTTCAGGAAATCAAAATAATTTTATCATAAGCTATGTTCTATATTGTATATTGTCAGTACTCCACACTAAAAGTAATAAAATGATTGACTGTCACATCATAGAGAGCTAATTCTCTTAGGGCTAATAAATTAAGGAATTGGGGAATTGTTGGCTTGGAAGGAATCTTTGAGATGGTCTTGTTCAGCTCCTAATTTTGTAAAGGTGTAGCTGATGCCCAGTGAGGGGTACTGGCTGAGAATGCTACCTAAGGGTGGGTGGGTCAGGGCTTCTTAGCCTTGCAAGAGGTCTCCTAGGAAAGGACACAAAGAAAATGTATAATCTTATTTATATTATATTTACATTACTATATTATATAATATTATTTACATAATATATAATATCATTATGTTGGGAGATTTATAATATTAAGAATAAAATGAAAGTCTTCAGTAGGTAATATATATGAGAAATATTTTCAAAAAAATGTGTTTAATATGTTTTGAGTAAAAATAGAATTATTGAATCAGTACAATTAGGCAAAAGGTCATGATTAAGAAGACCATGTCTCAAAGATATATTTGAATATACAGACATTTAAGTATACTTTTGAGGTTATGTCGATCACAAGAGAAAGGATTCAGATAATGAAACTGGTGCAGGTGAAATGACTAAGATGGTAAGGCTTAGAGTAAGAAGTTTACCTTATCTGGTAATAGATTAAGTCTAGAAGGCATATTACAAAAGTCTGTATCACATGAGAAACTTATGGTAAATTTCTCAGTTTTCAGCCCTGAGGGTTTACATCAGCAGATGAACTGCTAATTGAAATCTGTAGATATTTTACTCCGTATTGCACATCAAGTTCCAATTAAATATAAACAAATAATAACTTTCAGGTACATATAAGTAACACTAAAAATTATTTACTCTTTTTTAAAAAAGAATTATTTACTCTTTTCTATGAAATCATTTACCAATTCTTTCTAACTTTTGGAATAATCTACTATCTTAAACTACTTTTATCCTCATTTTATTAGGTTTTTATTATTGTGAGGAACAGCTGTTCAATGTTAACACCTTCTTTATAATTTAACAAGTGTTATATTCATCAACAGACATTGGCCATCATCCTGTATTTATTCATTGCCTTTTGCAAGCGAATTAAAATGAAAAGTTTATTTAGAAACATTACCAACATTTTCTCAACCATATTAAAAACATTTCAAAAAGCTTAAAGTCAAACAATAATTGCTTTTGATAAACAATAATGTTGATAATATAAAGGAGGAAAGGTGAGTTGGCATTGGTATGAGTCTCACTTCTTTATATGCTTTCATCTTCTCGCAATCTTTTCATATAAATTCTTCCTCTTTCCAAATAGATTTTAAGAAACAGGAGGAAGGTTAATCTATGAAATAGACAATAGAAAAATAAAATATTAATGTGGCAGAATACGGAAAGAACACCCTCTTCCTCCACATCTTCATGGGCTCTGTCATGAATGATGAATATGTTTGCATGTGTATCTGACCTTTATAACATTTTCTTTTATATGGAGCTGCAATGCTGTGAATAAGAACTACTCTTCTCAGATATTCCTGAAAATAGCTATTTTATATGTTAATTTCCACTGATACCCTGAGTCTAATTATGAAAATTTGGTTTTCTTTTCTTTTTTTTTTTTTTTTAAGATTTTATTTGTTTATGTGAAAGGGAGAGAGCACAGGTTGGGGAGAGTGGGAGAGGGAGAAGCAGATTTCCCCGCTAAGCAGGGAGCCCAATGCAGGACTCAATCGCAGGACCCTGGGATCATGACCTGAGCTGAAGACAGATGCTTAATGAACTGATTCTCCCAGATGCCCTGGAAATTTGTTTTCTTTTTGGAAATATCTTTATAAATTTTAAGCTGATTATTTTGAGCAACTTTCATTTGTTTATAGTGCTGTTAATGAAGTGAGACAGTGTTTCCTTTTTATTAGTTAATATTTTCTTTAAACAACAAGAAGTAGAATACTTAAGATAAAACTAAAATCACTTTGTTTGCCTTCTAATACCTGTCTACATTGCTATGACCAGAATCAACCACACTCATGAATTTGGTGTGTATTCTTCCAATCACTATATTTTTTACTTCCACTAACTAGCTATATTATCTCTAAAACAAATAGTATGGCTTTGTGTGTCTTCAAATTCACACAAATGAAAAAGGAGGGAAAGGAGAATCCATCAGTAAACAGTAATATTCAAAGCTAAACAGTGAAATAATATTTGCATTCGTGAGACTGCAAATCTTAAAATGTCTGATGACATCAAATATTGGTAAGGATATGCAAAAATAGGAACCTGAAGGAAGTTAAAATTGGTAAATTACTTTGGTGAATAACTGGTTATAGGTAATCATTTTTAAATAAGATAAATATTTATGCATTTACACATTCACAATTATAACTCTTAATTAGTAAGATATTTTTATTATGAATAAATATTTATTATGGATGAAGGAAGGTTTTTCTTCAACTACTGAGGTAATGCTACAATTTCTTACTTTATATAATTTCTGATGTTGAGCCAAACTTGTGTTCCTGGCATAACTTGCATTTATTCAGCATGATTTATTAAAACACATTTAGTTTTGATCCAAGTATTTATTTAAGTTTTTTGTATTTTTGAGTTTGGCAGAATAATGGCCCCCCAAAGATGTCTGCATCAGTTATTCAGTCTGTGAATGTTCTCTTACATAAGTAAGGGGACTTTGCAGTCGTGATTATGTTAAGTATTTGAGATGGAGAGAGGATCCTAGTGTCTGGTATGTGAATCTAATTCTGGGGGTTCTTATAAGAAAGAGGCATAACACCAGAGTCAGAGAAGGAGACATGACAAGAAAACAGCAAAGTCATGTCAGACTAGAGCCAAGGAATGCCTCTGGAAACTGGAAAAAGCAAGGAAATGATTCTACCCTTGGTCTTCCACAGGAGCATGCAGCCCTGCCGACCCATTTTAGACTTCTAATCACCAGAACTACAAGGGCTGCAGTTTGTGCCACTACATTTGTGGCAATTTGCTGCAACAGCAGTAAACAACAATGAAAACAATGTCTTTAATTGTATTGGTATTTTTCTTGTATTTTCTTTGTTTTGTTTATTGTCAAGGTTATTTTCACTTTATAAAACCAGTTAAATAGCTTCCTGTTTTGTTTTTGTTTTTGCTTTATTCTCTGAATCACTTTTACAAAAGAGAAATCATCCACTCATTCAACACTTGATAAAGTAACTCCCCGGACTATGTATGTTTTTTTGTTTGGATGAGGGTTGGGGGAAGGCATTGGCAAAATATTTTACAACAATTTCAGTTCTTTTAGTTGCATAAGGTAGCTTCCTGTTCTTAGTTTATTTTTAGGTTGATTTTGATAAATAAGAACTCTGCAGAGAATTTATTTTATTGAAAATTTTAAATTTATTCATACCAGGTTGTTTGTAGTATTCTTTTGTTATTCTTAAAACTTATACTGCATTTGTGGCTGTACTCTTTCTTTTATTCCAAATATTTTGTATTCATCGTTTCTTTTCTCTTTTAACCCGCTGAGCCACCCAGGTGCCCCTTCTTTTTCCTTTTAAATAAGTCCTCTTAAAGTTATTTTTTGTTTTATTCAGGTTCTCTTTTAATATTTTCCATATCTTTTTCTCCAGCTTTATTCACATATAATTTATACATAATAAAACTTGCTAATTCTGTGGATTTAGTTTATTGATATTAAGTAATTGTTTACAGTCATGTAACTTTCTCTACAAGCGACATTTCTGTCACCCCATCATCCTCATGCCTCTCTGCAACCAATCTCCTCCATTGATTCAGCCCCAAGGAGTCATTGATGTACTTCTTGTCACTAGGTTTTGCTTAGGTTTTGGTTTAAAATTTTATATAAATGGAATGATGCAATATGTAGTCATTTGCAGTTGGCAGCTTTTACTTCCTGCCATGTTTGTAAGATTCATCCATGTTGTATATATCAATAGTTCATTTGTTTTTGTCTAATTAATATTTTATAGCATAGACTACTACAATTTATTCATTTACAACTTGACATACATTTGAGTTGTTCCCAGAGTTTGTCTATTATGAATAATACTACTCTGAGCATTTGCATACAAATCTTTATGTGAGCATATGTTTTTATTTCTTTTGGGTAAATTCCAAGGAACAGGCCTCCAGGGTTTGGATGATAAGTGTATGACTAATTTTATAAGATGCTGACAAATAATTTTCCAAAGTGACAGTACCATTTTGTATTCCTACTAGCAATATAGAAGATTTCAGGAGACTCCACATCTCTAGCAATGTTGAATAATGTCTTTGAACATCTTTAATAGGATTGAGTTTGGGTCTATATTTTTATTTTTCCCCATGATGTCTGATTTTTGTTCCTCTGTTGTTCCTTTCCTACCTCCTTTTATGGGATTACTTTAGTATTATTAGAATACAACTGTAGATTTTAGGTTGTTTCATGTATAATACTTTGCACTATATTTGAGTGTTTGTTTTGGGAATCAAAATAGGCTTCCTTAAGTTTTCACAGTCTTTTAGAATCGATGTTGTACTACCACACACAAAATATAGAAATTTCAAAGTGGCATAAATCCACTCACTTCTCCCCCCTATACTTTATACTATAGTTGTTAAAAGTATTGCAACTGTATACATTATATATGAGAAAATATAATATTTGCTCAAAACTGTCATATGTTTATAAGGAAATTAAGAGGAAAATGTAAAAAGTTGATGATTTTTATTTACACAGGTATGTAACATTTGATATTCTTCCAAGTTTTCATATAAAATTTTTCTCAAACCTGAAGAATTTTCATTACATACAGACACACTTTTTTCCAGTTTGTCTATTTAAATATTATTTGCCCATTTTTTCTTCCCTTTCTACCTATTCCCTCTTTTTAATAAGACCAATCCCTCAAATGTTGGTGTCTAAGAGGTCTCCAATAATTTATACATTTCAATTTTATTTTACTTATTTTTCAATCTGGACAATTTATTTTTGAGTACATTGGCACTACCATCTATCATCGATGTTTTTCTACTTATTATGGATAAATTTAAATCCCTGTATTGAATGAATAATATGAGAAAACATTCTAACAATATCACATATTTATGAAACAAAAAGTGCAGTGAAAACTTAATGACCTAACTTTGTAAATAAGTACAGTCTGTAAGAGTAAAGACTAAAATCTATATATAAACACTGTACACTAGAAGGTAAATTTGTGTCTTCTGGGGGTATGGTTTAAAATTCTGGTACCACTATATAGTATACTACAATTGCACAATTAAATAAGTGTATGGAAGATTAGGAGTCAGGTTTCTCATAGTTGGAGTAAGAATTTTTACATAAGCAAGGGGAGGAAGCTGAAATGATCTGTGTGGTAGTAATTTAGAGTTGGTTATGATTTAGCTGAGTGTGAATTCATGTTTAGTTTAATATAAATATAGTTACAAGTAGGGATATTTATAAATAAGTGTATACATAGAGTAGAACATACATAGATATAGTCTCTTATTCTTTCAGCTAAGAATGCCTACAAACAACAAGCATAATTAGTATCCAGATAGTGGTTTCTACTAACAATCTTCAATAAAAAAGATGTAAACCAGAGCTTCTTGAAGAAATAGCAGATTCTAGGACTAGAAAAGGAATATATGAGTCTGGAGTATCTTATAGTGCCAGAAACAAGACAGTTCTAAACACACACACACACACACACACACACACACACATTGGTATAGGTATGTCAAAAATGCACATGAGCCAATAAAAAAGCTCCCCATGGCCAAAGCTGGAAGAATTTGAGCCAAAAATACATAAAGTACAATTGGTTTATAAATGAAAGTATAAAATAAATATCAATGAGACCATATATAAATGAGATATAAATGAGAGAGTAAATAAATAAATGATTGTGGAGAAGAGGCAAATCTTCCTTATAGGAAAATTCTGGATAATTTATGTATATATACTCCTTTCCAGGAGGTGGAGCTTAATTTTTCTTCCCCAACTTGAGTGTAAACTGGGCTTAATGATTTTCTTCTAAAGAAACAGAATATGGAAAGAGGGCAAAAAAAAAAAAAAAGTTTACAGAGGAGAATTTTGACAAACATGACCTCATCCTGGGGACCAAGGTCAACATCAGCAGTGCTAAGCAGGTGTGTGCCCTTGATAAGATGTCCTGAGTGTGTCACTATACTTCTTGTGGCCTTCCTCCTAAAAACCATAACCAAAGTTTAATCATGAGAAAAACATGAGACAAATCACAATTAAAGACATTCTACACAATTCCTAACTAGTACTCTTCAAAATTGTTAAGGTAATAAAAGACAAAGAAAGTATGAAACTGCCACAACTGTGAAGAACCTAAGGAGAAATGGCAACTAAAAGCAATGTGATACACTGGATGGGATTGTTATGGAAAAACCCAAGTTTGGCTACTTGCACCTCAAAAAGCCAACACTCAAGAAACGAGTTTTGATTGGAAAAAAATAGGAAATTCATTCCAAAGAGAGAGAAGGGACACTCTTGCCCAAAAACCAATTCCAAGATTTCTGCCAGGCCCCAAATTTTTTTAAAGGAACTTCACAGCAGTTCACCATGTAAAAGGGAAGCACAGTGGTCTGTAACACTTCTTGATTGTGTGCAGACTCATTGTTGACAGCTACAGATCTTATCATGGTGTTTGGAGGTTGTGTATTGGTGCTGATGGAGCGGTTGTATAAGAAAGTCTGGTTCTGAGTCTTTCTAGGAAGCAAGGCATGATCTATAGATACACAAAGCAAGGTTTAGTTAATCAACCATGTGGACTAAAAGTTTACTTAATCAATCTTTTGGGCTAAATCATATGCTTGCTGAAATTTAAAGACTACTAAGCTGGCTGGAGGGGTCCAGGCATTAGTTTCAGGATCATGGAATAAAAAATGTATGTATTAGGTAAAAACTAAGAAATATGAACAAGGACCTCCTGGTTGGCTAAGTTGGTTAAGTATCTTTCTTTGGCTTAGGTCTTGACCTCCAGGTCCTGGGATCAAGTCTGCATCAGGTTACCTGCTCAGTGGGGAGCCTGCTTTCTCCTCCTTCCTCTGCCACTCCCCCTGCATGTGTTCTCTCTCTCTCAAATAAATAAAATCTTAAAAAGAAAAGAGCTTGTATATTTAAAAAAAAAGAAATACGAATAAAATATGGGCCTTAGTTAACAATAATGTATCAATATTGGTCCATTAATTGTCACAAATATTCCACACTAATCTAACATGTTAATAATAGGAAAAACTGGGTAAAGGTTATAGGACAACTTTATATTATCTTTCCAGTTTTTTGTAAGTCCAAAACTGTTCTTAATTTTAAAGTTATTTTTTTTTAAAGATTTTATTTATTTATTTGACAGACAGAGATCACAAGTAGGCAGAGAGGCAGGCAGAGAGAGAGAGAGGGAAGCAGGCTCCCTGCTGAGCAGAGAGCCCGATACGGGGCTAGATCCCAGGACCCTGAGATCATGACCTGAGCCGAAGTGGCTTAACCCACTGAGCCACCCAGGTGCCCCTTAATTTTAAAATTTTTAAGAAAATGAATAAAACATTAAAAAAAACACACTTACAGTTTGTTGAGTATACAATGAGTTATAGGTGCCCCAATAACAGCAGAAGTCCTCCAATTTTCTGGGGCACCTGAGTGACTCAGTTGGTTGAGGATCTAATCCAGTTTTGGCTCATCATGATCTCAGGGATGTGGGATCCAGCATTGTTTTGGGCTCGGTGCTCAGGATAGAGTCTGCTTGAGATTCTCTCCGTCCCCTTCCCCCTCCCTGACTCCTCTTCCTGCTCACACTCTTTCTTTCTCAAATAACTAAATAAAATCTTTCTTTAAAAGTCCTATTTTCTCATAAAACTTTTCTCAATAATTATAGAAACAATAATATTAACAGAGAATTTTATAGGTGTTTCAGAAATACACACACACTCATATATACATACACACCATATTTATGGCCAAATTGTCCTTAAATTCGCAAGATATTTGGATATTTGATGTGATGTGGGCCAGAAGCAAATGGTCAAGAAAGAATTTTGAGACATTTTGGTGCAAAAAGGTGTTTTTATTATAGCACAGGGACAGGACCTCTGGGGCAAAAAGAGCTTCACTGGTTTTGTGAGGAGCAATTGGTTATATAATTTTAAGTTGATGGGGTAGAGATACCCCATCAACTTATTTCTAAAAGTTACTTAGAAATAACTTTCTAAAGTTATTTTCTTTGTTTTTTAAAAAGTTTTTTGTTTATTTATTTGAGAGAGAGAGAGAGAGAGTGAGAGTGAAAGAGACAGCAAGCACAAGTGGCGTGAGGGTCATGGGGAGAAGCAGACTTACCGCTGAGCAGATCCTGGTGTGGGGACTTGATCCCTGGACTCCAGGATCATGACCTGAGATGAAGGCAGACACTTAGCCAACTAAGCCACCCAGGAGCCACAAACAGCAATTTTAATATGTTAAACAATTCTTACAGGATCCTGGCGGTCTGGCCACTGTCAAGCTAAGGTTTTTTGCATCTAGTAAAGCATAACATTAAGGCAGTTGTGAGTTCCTTGAGGAATGTCTAATACTCTGTCTCAAGTATTTGTCAATGGGCTGCAAGTTGTAAGGAAATTCAATTTTATCTATATTTCTTTTGCCTTTGTTCTCCTTATCAAGGCAACCTTCCATAACTGACTGTTCTGAGTATTATAAAGCCAGATATAATACATCCTTATGAAAGTAGATCTATGATTAATGGTTTGGGATTCTAGAATAAACATGGACTTCTGTGTAATTTCAGATATCACTTTTATTTTTTGGATATTATCTTAACTTTATTGTAAGTTGCTGTGAATCTTAACGTTTTGTGTGTTAATATCTGTGCTATGTCTGGATGACATATTAGTATAACCTTGGTTTTCATTCTTAACATCAATCATTAAAATAATCCATTTCTATGATCTTTACCCATATAATTGAATCTCACTGAAATCAACAAGGCAGCAGATGGTCTTATTTTAAAACACCAGTTTTCATTTAACTTCAAGAAGTAAAACAGAATTATGCAGTCCATTTGAGAAGTTTCTTAGTTAATGAAAACATTCTGTAAAAAATGAATATTTTGCCCTTTTATAGCATTCCAGGTCTTGTCAAAATCATTGAACTCTTTTAAAGTTAACTGAAGAACAAAGAAATGTGTTCGAGGCAGAGTTGCAATTGTGACTTCAGTTCATCCTGCTATACATTTATGGATCTAAGTGCTGTTGGGGCAGCCCTCCATTAGAAAGAAGAGCCTGTGCTCTTTCTTCACGCTGTCCTCTTTGTATGTCTAATAAATTCAGCTATGGATTAGATGTATGTGGGAGAAAGAAAGAGAAAGGAGTGTATATGTCCATGTAATAAACAATTCAAATGCCTTTGAGGTATTTGCATACTGGTGTTAGAACAGGTTATCTGATACTGTTTCCTAGGCAATAAGCCATGTCACTTAGCTGAAATAAGGACTGTATCCTGGTATGCAGAGAAGGTAGAGAAGCGGTGATGTGAGAAACAACTTTCTGCAACCTATTACTATTGTTAACAAGATGCAGTCTATTTCTATAAAAGCAGTAAACAGAAGTGCTTTCAGACAAGGGACAAAGGCAAAAGAAATCGGGGCTATTTCCATAGCAACAGAGATCTACTGTTGTTGGTAGATTATACTTTTTTTTTTAACCTAATAATATTGATATTACTCACTAATGATTTTATAGAAGTAGAAATTTAGAAAGCCCTGATCCTGAACTAATGACTTAAAATGTAAGACATAGAAACTGCATTAATTGAAAGTGTCACTAAAGTCCAGGGGTGATGTGGTGAATTTGGATGACACTAGGGAAACTAAGAAATTCCTGACTGCTACAAATGTTGCTTTTTGTTTTTCTGAAAAATTCAGAGAAATCTTCCCTAATTTATTTGTACCAAGGACTGTGTCAGGGGACAAGTGCAAGATATAGAATACGTCGACATAATGTGTGCCTAGGCGTCTCAGTCAGTTAAGTATCAGCCTTCTGCTCAGATCATGATCCTGGAGTCCTGGGATGGAACCCCGTGTCAGGATCTTACTAAGCAGGGAGTTCGCTTCTCCCTCTGCCCCGACCCTGCTCATGCTCTCTCTCTCCCGCGCGCTCTCTCTCTTAACTAACTAAATAAATAAAGCCAAAAATAGACATTAGAGAAGTGATGTAAATGGAATTAAGTTTAGAATGTGTGAAGGGAATCTGAATAGATTGCAACATTACATACAAAGATCTGATTTAAAAAGAGAGAGAAAAATGTAATTGAAACAATAATGTTTAGAAATAAATCCTGGAGAGAAAAAAAGAAAAGGAAACAAAGGGTAAGATTTCAGAGTTGGAAATGCACTTTAGGACCGTGCATGCTCAATATGCATATGAAGTGTTAAAAGGCATTCATTTATGCAAATATTTATTGAGCCTCTACTATATGCCAGATACTATTTTGAGTACTTGGAGTATATAAGTGATTTGAAACGGACAAACATCTCTGTCTTTGTGGACTTATATTCTCAAGGGAAAATAAAGACAATAAAAAGTAAGTAAACATAATAAATAAGAAAGTTGTGCATGTGTGTGCATGATAAGTGCTATATAAAAAATGCAAAATCAGCAGGATAACAGGCATGAAGGTGGAGCTACAATTTAAGATGGAATATCAGGGTTGGCCTATTGCATAAGCAACATTTGCAGAGGTTAGCAATGCCAAATAGCTTAGGAAGACCATCCCAGTTAGAAAGAAGGAGACTGTGTTGACAATATCACATGCACAAATAATGGCAGACCAGGATCAAAACC
The DNA here is from genome assembly GCF_022355385.1 of Mustela nigripes. Lineage (NCBI taxonomy): Eukaryota > Metazoa > Chordata > Mammalia > Carnivora > Mustelidae > Mustela > Mustela nigripes. Next base: position 25,090,184 of record NC_081569.1, read on the forward strand.
CAGTGCCTGTCCTCTCTGTCTCATTGTCTTCTCTATCTCTCAATTTTAAATAATTGCCCACCAATATAATTTCCTGTACAATTGTTCTAGTTCAGAGGTTCTCAGTGGGCTGTCTTTGGACCAGCAGCAGCAACATTATCTGGGAACTAGTTAGAAATAAAAACTATCAGGCCTTACCCAAAGACTTACTAATTGAGCAAGCTCTTCAGCTCCCCAAGCTTCTGATAGTTACTTCTCTAAATACACTGCATATCCTCTTCAGTGACTTCCCTCACTTTTGATTCTGGGGTCTGTAACATCTTTCATAAATGAGTCCTAACTTATCAACTATCCTAGTCCCATAATATCCCAGTCTGTTTTTGTTTGTTTGTTTGTTTGTTTGTTTTGTTTTTTTGTAAGAAGGAAATATTCAACAGAAGTTATTCCAGAATAAAGAAGACACACCTTCAATGTACTGTAATCAGAGCCAAATGATGACAGAATGGATACCCAAAGATGAAGGCCTGTCCTGGTGCTATCCTAACAAAAACAAATATAAGAACAGCCAAGTTCAGGGCACCTGGGTGGCTCAGTGCATTAAAGCCTTTGCCTTCAGCTCAGGTCATGGTTTCAGGGTCCTGGGATCAAGCCCCGCATTGGGCTCTCTGCTCAGTGGGGAGCCTGCTTCCACCCCCTCTCTCCCTGCCTGCCTCTCTGCCTACTTATGATCTCAGTCTGTCAAACAAATAAATAAAATATTTTTTTAAAAAAGAATAGCCCAGTTCTGGGACACCAATTCACCCAACCTGGAAGAAATTTTTGGGGAAAGGAATCTCATCCGTAGAAAAATAAATGATTTTCTAGAACCAATCTGAAAGTAATGTGTCTCTGGAGAGAGAGACCCAACAAAAGTCACTGTTGAGTCAATTTTCACCTAAATGTGGGGCAATATAGATTTTCAATTAAATTTTGTTATGTTTTCTTCCTTTCTGTTACTTAATATTAGAACTATACTCTAATTTAAGGTGGATAAGTACAAGGATACATTATATCTTGTTCCTTTCACTTCGGCCTAAATCTTACTAGTAGTCATGATGTTTTGAACCATGTTGGACTTTTACTTCTGATAATAGATCATAAGGGAGATCAGAACACTTAATCCACTAAAAATAAACACAAAAAGTGAACAAAATACAAAAATTCTTCTTGAAAACAGAATCAGGCTTTCTGGAAATCAAGCATCATGGCTGTGAAAGGTTTTGGGACAGAGATTCAAGGGATAAAGGAAATTCACAGTAGGTATCCAGGCAGTTAGGACTATGTTACCTTAAGAAGCATCTACATTTGGGGAGAGTTGTTGACAAGATGATACTCTGAGCAGAAATTCTAGCCAACTCTATAAGGATTAGAGACAAATCATTAGAGTCCAGAGCCCCCCAGAATATGTCTGGTGAAACCTGCAAGCTTTGGATTTCAACTCCAAAAGTCTATAGACTAGGAGTAAAAGTGGATGGAAATAGACCCACACTTAATCCAGTTCCTAAAATGAGGAAAATATAGGTGTTATAATGGGACAAATACAGCTGTCATTATTTGCTGATAATTAGGAATGCAGATGGGTGTTTTGGAATGGTAGAATGAGGAGCTCAGCAGATTTTTTTTTTTTTTTTTTTTGTGGAAAAACAACCATTTAACTGGAGAAAATTATAATACACACACACACACACATCACTTAAAGTATCTGGAGCTCATCTTGAGTGCATACAGCAAATGGAGAACCATCCATTCATGAGATCTACTAAGTCTCAGTAAGAAGAGCAGAATCCTGTGGTGTTTAGGCCGCATTTGCTTCCCCACCCCTTCCACCTTTATCTTATGGAAGTTTAAACACAGGCACTATACTCTGGATAGGTGCATCCAACAAGACAGGGGGCTCCCTCTCCCCTCAAATCCTAATCTCAGGCTCTAGTTTCACTGGGATGGGCAGGCTGCTGGCATTTCAAATAAAGTCAGTCTTTTCAGGCAGAACTGTGGAGATCTTTAACCCTATGACCTACCTACTTTACCCTGGGGAGAAACAGGAACTGGGAGGGAGACAGTGGCTTTCTACCTCTTCCAGGGTGAATCTGCTCTATGAGCTGAAAATGGGAGGGATAGTAGTTCCTGGTCCTGTAGGCTTGCCCTTCCTCGTATGAGACCTTCACCCACAGGTAACCCTTGACAGGGGTTACTGCGGCCCCAGTGTTTATGGCCTACTGTACTTAGAGTAAGTTGCTTACCCTGTGAGTAGGGGCTGCATGAAGAACAAGCCTCTGTCCTCTCATTGCACTTATTTTGACCAGAGCTTGTGCAACATGGGAGTGAGGGTAGTGATGATGAGATCTGATTATAAGAACTACTAAGGTAGGGGCTCCTGGGTGTCTAGTGGGTTACACCTCTGCCTTCAGCTCAAGTCATGATCTCAGGTTCCTGGGACTGAGCCACCCACGCCTTGCGCTTTCTACTCAGCAGGGAGCCTGCTTCCCCTCTCTCTCTGCCTGCCTCTCTGCTTATCTATGATCTCTCTCTGTCAAATAAATAAATAAAATCTTTAAAAGAAAATACTAAGGCACTCTTTCAGCTATGAGCAAGTGATCCTAGACTGTAATTCCAATGAAAAATAAAAGCACCAGTAAAGGTAATTTTGTAATTACAAAAGACAGTGAAATTGCATATTTCTTCTCTTAATTGATTTAAAAAGCAATTGCATAAAACAATATGTATATATAGAGAGAAATGTAATTATTTAATAATAATAGCATAGAGGAAGTAAGAATAAAACTGTATTAGATGAAGATTATTGACACCAGATGCTAAGTTGAATCTATTAGAAAAAAGGAAAATAATCAGAAATGGTAAATAAGATGGCTAATATAACAAACTCTACAGATGCAAGTGTATACTTGATCACGTTTTTTCTTTCGGCTTTCTTATAATGTATAAGATTATATTAAATAATAATTAAACAATGTGTTGAGTTTTTAACATATATATATCATACATATAAAAACAACAACACATAAATCAGAGGAAATGGAGCTATGTAGGAGTAAAGTCCAAGAACAACAACTGAAAATATATTTTTTTATATATAAATATAATTTAAAAAATTACTCTAGAAACTCAAATGTTATATTAGAAAACGTGCACTTAATATAAGTGAAGTAAGTAAACAAAGAACAGAAGAATAAAAAAGTATGAATTTTAAATTTTTAAAATTTAAAAATATATTTAAAAAATACTTAAAAAAGCAAATGGATGTAAATCTAACCATATGAATGACAGTAAATTGGACTGAATTAAATAATTTAATTAAAGGCAGAGATTATCAGATTAGTAAAAAAAAAGAAAGATGTTACCTACCATATACTTTTTACAAAGACACCGTTAGATTCAGGGATGCAAATAGGTTGAATGTAAAATGATTGGAAAGAGATTAACACATAAACAGCTAACATTAGTGTGCCAAACTATCTATATGAACAAATATTGCCAGAAATAAATAAGGGTATTACATAATGATAAAATGGTCAAAGCATCGGGAAGATATTAACAAGAACATAAAAACAGAGCCTCAAATAAGGTCAGCATATGGAATATAGTCGATGTTATTATAATAGTGACTCTGGTGACAGAGTGTAGCTACATCTGTGGTGAGCACAGCATAATGTATAGAATTATCAAATCACCATGTTGTTCACCTGAAACTAATGTAACATTATGTGTCAACTATACTTCAGTTAAAAAAACATCTCCAAAATACATAAAGCAAAAACAGAATTGAAGAGAGAAATACACAATTCAACAATAATATTTGGAGTCTCCAATGCCCACTTTTAATAATGGATAGAACAAATAGAAATCAATAGGGAAATAGAAGACTTAAACAACAGTATAAATCAATTAAACCTAACAATTGTCCCTGGAATGCTCATTCCAAAACAGCAAAATGCACATCTTTTTCATGAGCACCTGAAACATTCCCCAAGAAAAACCACATCCTAGACCAGAAGACAAGACTCAATAAATTTAAAAGGATTGAAATCATGCAATGTATAATCTTTAACAACAATGTAATTGAGTTAGAAATCAATTGTATATGTAAAAAACCCCAATAAAGTCTGTTTTTAAAAAGTAATGTGTGACTTTTCCATGGTTCTTGGCCATAAGGTTAATATTTAATAATTAACTACTTTTATATACCAATGGAAGATCAGTTAAAATTAAAATTTTCTTAAAGATACAATGTATAAGTTCTTATTCTAGGTTAGATAGGATAAACATTCTTCACTCTTTCTTTCCCAACTCATTACAGCAATAAAAAACATAGGCAGAGTGTCTGGAATACTTATTTGAAGACACTGAAAATTAAATAGCAACAGCTAGATTGAGAAAGAACACCAAAATTTGAAGTACTACTCATAGTCAAGGAATTTACCATTGTTTTTCTTCCAGGATCTTCTGACCTAAATTCAACACAAGTTGAAACCTGGAAGTCAGCACTATTTTTCAGACAATGAGAGCTCCTAAAATAAGCCGTCTAGTCTGGCTTGAGGCATTGGAAAAGAACTAATTCATAGAAAGGACAAAATCTTCCATTTCTTCCCCCCATTTCTTTTATTCTCTCACATCTGAGTCCCTTTATGAATCAAGTGTATCTCTGTATAATATAAATATATATTGGAAAACAGAAAAGTGTGAAAACATCATTTAAAATAAGTCTAAAATTGAAAGACTCAGGAATCAAAGTAACAAAATATGCACAGTGTCAGTTTATAGAAAACTAAAAATGTGATAAAATAAATAAAAAAGAACATAAAAATGAAGAGTTACATTGAGTTCATCAAATGGAAGTGTCATGTAGTAAACATAAAAATTATCCATAAATTGATACATAATTTTAATGGAAAACAAATCCAAATGCCAGAAGGATTTTTGTAGATATGGAAAAGTGATTCTACAATTTATTGGAAAGGTAGAGGAACTAGACTATCCAAATTCTGGATAAGTATGATAAAGTTTTAGTTTTAGTTTTATCTTCTGATAATTTTGGTAAATGAAGAACTGTTCCATGATCTTATTATGTTGATAATTACACAAATGTATACGTGTTTAAAATTCATGGAACTATATATCCACAGAAAGAGTTACTGTATGATAGATACAGAAATCAAATACCTAAGGAACTCCCAACAAAAGATGCATATAACTCTATAGCTAACTATAAACCATTATTGAGAGAATTAAGAGCCCTAAGTAAAGGTTGTTGTTTTCTATGTTCATGGATATGGAAGACTCCATTTTGGAAACAAGCAAGTATCCATTAATCTGTAGAGTAAATGCAATCCCTATCAAAATCCTATCAGTTTTTGTTTTGTAAAAAAATTATAAGCTAACCCTAAAATGTATGTAAGAGGCACATAACCAGAAATGGCCAGCATACTTTTTCTGTTTGATTGAGTATAGCTCACACACAATGTTACATTAGTTTCAAGTGTACAATTTAGTGATTTGATAAGTTTATACATTATGCTGTGTTTACCACAAGTGTAGGTACCATCTGTCCCAATACATTATTACTACAATATTATTGGCTATATCCCTTATTCTGTGCCTTTTATTCCTGTGACTTATTCATTCCATAACAGGAAGTCTGGATCTCCCAATCCTGTTCACCAATTTTGTCCAGCCCACCACCCCCGTATTTTTTTCATCCCCATACTTTTGAATAAAAAGAACAAGTTGGAGGAACTTGCTCTACTAGGTATCAGTATTTATTAGAAAGCTATAATGGTTAGGATAGTGGTATCTGTGTCAAGGTACACTAACAGGTCAGTGGAAGAGATTTAAGAGTCTGGAAAAAAGGCCTAGGCATAGATAGACACTAGGTTTATGAAAAGATTAGTAATGACAACAGAGATAAAAATGTGACCCTTTCAATCAGTAGTGTTGGGATAACTGTATGGCAATATGAGAAGAAAACTTAACATCTGTCTCACACAAAACCCAATTCTGATAGATTATAGACTAAAATATGAATGACAAATCAATAAAAGTTCTGGACATAAATAAATGGAGATAACCCCATTAGTGTTATAGTCCTGGAGAATTGACAGATTGGAACCTAAATTTGAAGCATTCTCATCAAACACATTCTTTCTCTTCTTATGATGACAGATACAAGTCATATTATATTTATGCACAGAAATCCTTTTATCCTATGAAATCATGTGCCTTAAAACAATTTTGGTAATATTGACCATTTTTATAAAGCACATTCATTATTAAAATGTTGAGACTTTTCAAATAATAAAATGGTCTTAGATGTACATAATGGTCTTAGATCTACACAATGGACCTTAGATCATATGCAGACTATACAAATGTATATATCACTGGACTTCTGAAATTTTTCAGCATGCACTCTTTTTTGCAGTTTAAACTTGATTTGACTTTTTTTTTTTTTAAGATTTTATTTATTTATTTGTTAGAGAGAGCGCACGTGGGAGCACAGGCAGACAGAGTGGCAGGCAGAGGCAGAGGGAGAAGCAGGCTCCCTGCGGAGCAAGGGACTCTGGGATCATGCCCTGAGCCGAAGGCAGCTGTTTAACAAACTGAGCCACCCAAGCATCCCTCTGATTAGACTTTTTTGAAAACATCCAAATTCTGATTTTTGTAGTTGTAGCATTCTCATTTTTAAACATTACCTGTAGTGAGTTCTTTTTAAAAATTTGTTTAATCCACTTTGACAACTTCAAATGATATTTTATTTATAATTATATTTTGTAAATTACATTCACTTATTCTGCTTTCTAATTCATTAGTATTTTCAGAAAAAAATTCTGAAAATGGTTTGGCTGTCTCTAATTCAAAAGAAAGTATATCTTCACTGAACCATCTTTGGATAGAAAATTCAGAAAGTCATGAACTCTACCTTATAGGGCAGTTGGACAGATTAAAAAATAACTTTTGTCAAATAATTGTAACACTTGGGATGTATGTGTGCACAGTAAACTAATTACTTACTGGTTCATTAAAATGTCTAAGATTATAATCCAGGATTTTATTCAATGTCCTCAACCTGGGTATTTTCTCATGTGAGAGAAATTCCTCTGATTGATGAGGAATTTAGTTTGTTTTAGAGAGTAGAGCTTTCAGCATGACCTCTGACTTCCACCTGAACTATAGCTGTCAAACAAGGAGTGTTATTTTATGAAGTGATGTTTTTCATCTCTACTAGTTTATATGAGAAAGTGGTGATTTTCAAACAACTCCTTTTTAAAAAAAAAATACCAGTTTCCAAATTAAAATCACTTCTTAGATATTTGTGAGAATCCAAAATGTTTAAATAGAGGAAGATTAACGATATCTCAGAAACTTCCTGCGGTGTCACAGAGTCCGATCTATCTAGGAACAAAACAAAGCAAAACACCTCTTTTCTGTGAACCCTAATCCCCGAGTTTATAAAGTTTGTTCTCGCTTGGTTTGCTTATTTTAAACTTTCTAGGTCAGAGGTCCTAAACTCTGATGTGTTTTGGAGTTCGTCTCCATTTTTGTAATTGTTTTCCAGGTCCTTCCTCCATATCCTGCTTCAACCCTTCCCCTTTAGTCAAGTGCTGGTTCATGTTCTTCCCATGCATCTGTCCTCTCAGCCTGACACTGAAAACTTGACCCCTCCTCCATCTTCACTGTGGCACCCATTCTGAGGATGTGGTATCTTCTGTAAGGCTTGAAAAGTGTCTACACAGCTTTCTAGTACCACTGTGGGGACTGCTTTCCAATCTGAGAATGAGGTCAACAGTTTCTCTTCTGGCTAGCTCAGGCTAACACTCTGTATGCCCCAGTTTGCATAGTGGCCTCATGGGACCCAATCATGGGAATCAGCTGTCATTTTCTGTGTTAGCCACCATTTGTCTTAGATTCTTCTTCATTATTCCAGATTCATCCAGACTTCCTTCAGAAGTGCCTTGTGTTCATTGACAATCCCCACTAGTGCAAAGTTATTTAGAGACCTGAAAAGGCTAAGGACTTGCTATGTTATTTCTAAATATTAAAAAAAAAAACAAACAAGTAGATGTCCATCAACAGTTGAATGGATAAAGAAGATATGGTATATATACACTATGCAGCCATCAAAAGAAATGAAATCTTGCCATTTGCGATGATGTAGATGGAACTAGAGGGTATCATGCTTAGCGAAATAAGTGAAACGGAGAAAGACAACTATCATATGATCCCCCTGTTATGAGGAAGTGGTGATGCAACATGGGGGGTTAAAGGGGTAGGAGAAGAATAAATGAACAAGATGGGTTGGGAGGTAGACAAACCATAAGTCACTCTTAATCTCACAAAAGAAACTGAGGGTTGCTGGGGGGAGGGGGGTTGGGAGAAGGGGGGTGGGGTTATGGACATTAGGGAGGGTATGTGCTATGGTGAGTGCTGTGAAGTGTGTAAACCTGGCGATTCACAGACTTGTACCCCTGGAGACAAAAAATATATTATATGTTTATAAAAAATAAAAAATTAATTTTAAAAAAAAGCAATAGTTTTGTCTGAAGATAAAATGTGATTCGGCAATAAACTTTGACCAGGAATGGTCACCAACTGTGACCAACTTCATGCTAGTATCGGCTGTACAACGAAACATTTTGTATGAACTTACATTTTCTCATGGAATGGTCAAACACTTTCAGGCTAAAAAAAGTTATTGAGAAGTCTCCTTGTTAAATTACAGATCTTTTTTCTCTGTTCTCACCACAGGGATAAAATGTAATGATGTGATGGAATGGAGGTGCTAGCTAAAGCAATGGTAATGATCACTTGCAATATATATGTGTCATACATTGTATATCTTAAAACTTAACACAGTGAATATGTTAATGGTATCTTGATAAACTTGGAAAAAAGATTTCCCCCCATCCTTTGCTCATCCAGTTTAAATAGAGTATTGTTAACATAATTTGCAATACATTTTAACACGCACTGTGTTAAAACAACAACAACAACAGCACTATGAAATCTGGAATCCTGATTTTTATGGTTGCTGATAAGAGAAAGAGCTCGAGTCAATTCTTCAAGAGTAAAATCAAATAACACAAAGTAAAAACCTTGCTTATGTAAGCACCTAATACAGCTTCCTTTACAAAGTTTTACTAGACCATTTTACATTCTAAACTTCTCACAATTCCCTTTTGGGTGGTGATGAGTACTTCTGAGTAATGCCTAAAAGGAAATTACTTCATCATTCTGGAAAGAAGCTCAAAGCAGGGATCTCCCAGGGGCCTATTTACGGAGGTAAATATTAAAAATATAACCCAGTACAGAATTATAATAGTTCTCTCTATGCACAGGAAAGTTACATTATTTTTTTTTTCCACCTTCCACTGTTACCTTTATAGAGCCTCCTATAAAGCAAGGTCCCAAAGGGACATTTACATGTTTATAGTCACCTCTAATTGTAAAGGTCCCCTAGGGTAACACAAAGCCTTCTGTTGGAAAGGAGGAGAATACTGTATGTTCTACCTCCTTCTTCCTTCCTCTACCTTGGAACATTATGTGGATTCTCTAAATCACTGATGAGGTCCCAGGAGCTAAAAAGGTTTTATTTCATATTGGTCAGAAGTTCTGTTTGTCCTTTATTGTGGTGCTGCCCCGGGAACGCTGCAGAATGTTGAGTCAGATGGTGACTCAATTCATTTCATGTTACTTTACCTGGAAGGATTTTATATCTCTGTAATAAATCCTTTTTAGAATGTATTTAGCTTTTGCACATATGAAGGCAATTCCTAGAATGGGGGCTAGCACCCCCTTTAATTAATAAGGAAAGGTGAATACTACCATAGGCTGGGTGTTTGCCGCCAGAAAATTTAGGGATTTACTGAGCTGTCTTAGATCCTAGGCAAGCACCTAGACATCTACAGATGACATGGTTTTCTTTAAATATCACTATGCAAAGGTGTACTTTACAGTGGGAAAGCATATCATTTGCATTATTTTTCAAAATTGACAGTAAATTTTGTTTTGCATAAGTGCAAGCACTAATGAACTAGAAATTTTCTTGTAGACATTGTGACTACCTTCATTCTCTTAACATTCTCTACATATTCAAGAACTTAAATGGCCTTTGTCAATGTGCAGGGATATGAAAAGAAAGCCACGCTGCCATGACTATTTGTAAAATGTGATACTTCATATTGTCACTTCTTCCATGGCCAGGTATACTCTTTCACAAATTAGTATATTGATACAATTGTTTATATATTTACTAGTTACATACATGTAATATGCATTTGAATAATAGACATTATTTGTATAATGTATATTTGTATACATTTTATATTTGTACTTTTGTATAATTTGTATATATATTTTTATATTTTCCATATTTTGTATATACTTGTATATTTTATATAATTTGTATTTTTGTATAATATTTTGTATATTTGTATAAATTTGTATAAACATACATAGACTAAGCTTTCAAATAGTTTTTAAACTAGGGCTATATGAGCTGACTAAATTATTTCTTAAAAACAAATGGCCACTTATTTGTGGAGCATAACAAATGGCATGGAGGACATGGGGAGTTAGAGAGGAGAAGGGGGTTGGGGGAAATTGGAAGGGGAGGTGAATCATGAGAGACTATGGACTGTGAAAAACAATCTGAGGGGTTTGAAGTGGCGGGGGGGAGGGGGGGAGGTGGGGTACCAGGTGGTGGGTATTATAGAGGGCACGGATTGCATGGAGCACTGGGTGTGGTGAAAAAATAATGAATACTGTTATGCTGAAAATAAATAAATTTAATTTTTAAAAAATGGCCCTGGGGCACCTGGGTGGCTCAGTGGGTTAAGCCTCTGCCTTCGGCTCAGGTCATGATCCCGGGGTCCGGGGATCGAGCCCCGCATTGGGCTCTCTGCTCAGCAGGGAGCCTGCTTCCTTTCCTCTCTCTCTGCCTCTCTGCCTCCCTGTGATTTCTGTCTGTCAAAATAAATAAAATCTTTAAAAAAAAAATGGCCCTAATGTGTTAAATGCAAACTATATGTTTCTATGGTGCAATTAAAATGATATATGAATCGTTATTTTTCCAATTTGCATAGCTAATCTTTGGCATGAAGAGGTGTTGTAGTATGCCCAAGTTTTCATTACCCTAAGTAGTGATGTGGGATATAAACCCAGGCAGGCTGACTCTAGGTTATGCTTCCATCAGGACACACCGTGAGTGGAAGCAGAAAGAGTGATAGAAGCAATGGGCTTTGCAGTTCTTCCCTTAGAACAACATGAGAATATGAGGCTAATAAGTTTGAGAAAATGGTCAGACCTGGGCTATGATGCTTTCTCAGTCCCTGGTGCTATCAGTCATGAAGTTGCTTGGGATGGACCCATTTTTTAAAAGAAATCTGGGTATAGGGAATCATCTTTGAAAGGTACCACCTCTGTTTTCATGTTGCACTGTGCTCCAGACATGTATGATCCCAGAATCATTCCCAGTTCTGCCATTTGGAAGGCACTCAATACTGTTTTTGAGGACTAGAATCATACAGATATAATAATTGTTAACACACATTTCTTGTATTATCTGCAATGGAACAAAGTAAAATTTGTAAACCGTTTTTTTAAAGTTTTTATTTCAATTCTAGTTAGTTGATTTCAGGAGTTGAACTTAGTGATTCAGCACTTATATATAATACTCATTCATCACTTATATATAATACTTATATATAATACCCAGTGCTCCTCACAACAAGTGCCCTCCTTAATACCCAACACCCATTTATAATCTGGCTTTTTTTTTAAGTTAACATATACTGTATTATTAATTTCAGGATAGAGTTTGGTGATTCATCAGCTGCAAATAAGACCCGTTACATGAAGTGCCCTCCTTAATGCCCTTCACCCAATTAACTCCACTCACTTTCCCTCCCACAACCCTCAATTTGTTTCCTACAGTTAATCATCTCTTATGGTTTGCCTCTATTTCTGTTTTATTTATTTTTTCTTCCCTTCTTCTATGTTTATCAGTTTTGTTTCTTATATTTCACATAAGAGTGACATCATAGGGACTTATTTCACTTAGTATAATAAATTCTAGCTCCATGTCATTGCAAATGGCAAGATTTCATTCTTTTTGATAGTTGAGTAATATTACATTGTATATACATATAACATTGTTCTTCACCTATTCATCCATCAATGGGCATCTGGGACTTTTTGCATATCTTGGATGCTGTGGACATTGCTGCTCTAAACATTAGGGAGCATGTGCCTCTTCGAATCACTGCTTTTTTACCCTTTGGATGAATACCTAGCAGTGTTAAGTTTTGGGTCATAAGATGTAAACCATTTTTGAAATTTCAAAGATAAAAGTTCCTGATGAGTATCTAGTCATCAAGGGGGGGACAAATGGAAACTATTTCTATGGCAGTCCCTCTTTACTTTGGATATGCATGTGCCGTTGATGTTCTCTCTAGTGGGATGTTTGCATTTTTATGTTTTTATGTTTCTGATTTTACTTGTGACTGTGATTCTCTTTGCTGTCTTTTCATCATAATACCAACTTCTTCAAATCTGGATGAGACTACAATGGCATTTTCATCATTTGATTCCAATCTGTTTATGAAAATAGAAAAAAATAGCAATAGTGGAAGGCTATATTCCATTTTCAAGAAAAAGTATTATGATATATTTGCAGTCCATACAGAAATTCCAATTTCCAAGAGGCAAGATGGCAGAAGAAAAGGGGACCTCATTTCATCTGGTCCCTTGAATTTATCTAGATAACTATCAAATCATTCTGTACACCTATGAATTCAACCAGAGATGTAAAAAAAAGATTTGTTGGGATTCTACAAATAGAAAAAACAATAAATTTTTCCAATGTAGGGGGTGCAGAGAAGTGAATCTGAGGGGCTGTATTGGAAGATAAATGGTAGGGGGTGTAGGGGAGCCTCCATAACCTGGCTACTGGAAAATGATATAGCCCCAGACTGCAAGATTGGAACTTTTAGAAGTCTGCTTCAGTGAGAAATGTCCCTGCCCAAGAGGTGATCAGACGAAGTGGGGCAGAATCCTAGGAGGGACAGTGTGGTCTCAGGATCCCCAGGGTCACAGAAAGAACAGGGGTGCCTGATCCAAATTTCCCAAGCACTGGAGCAGGGAAACCAGCTATTGTCAGGGAGCCCAGAAGGGGGTTCTCAGATCAATTTGCCATAAACCCTGAACCCCAGCAGGATCAGGGAACTGCTGTCCATGTAGGGGCCCTACAAAGGGAAGAAACACAGTGACATTCCACCTTCCCTGGGAGGATCAGTACAGGCATGTACTACAGGAATCTGCAGGGTTTGGCACACACAGATTGAAAATTGCTTTTCCCTGCTGACTCCCTGAAGAGAGGAGGCCAGGAACTTTGAGCTGAGGGCTAGAGATCAGGTGTGGCCAATTTTATTTTCATCCTCTAAAGAGAAGTGGAAAGCCTTCAGGGAACAGAAGCCTCATAAAGCAACCCCAAGCAACTTACACTGAATCCAGCTCACTGGCAAAGGGTGGTGCAACTCCCAGGCAAAGATACCTGAAACTCAGCTCATCAGGCCCCTCCCTCAGAAGACCAGCTGGAACAGCAGGTGAATATCAAGTTTATGGAGCCTACAAAACTTCAAAACTCCAAGCCTAAGGGAAAATAGTATATAGAATTCAAGGGATTTTTTTCATGATTCTTTTATATTTCAGTTTAAAATTTTCCTTTTCCTTTTTTCCTTCTTTTCACTAGTTTCTTATTTTGTGAACTCTTTGTTTTGAACTCTTTTTTTTAAACTTACACTCTTACATTTACATTTTATAGATATATTCTTCATTTTTGGCTTCTTTTCACTGTGTTCAATTTCATATATATATAATATATATTTGCTTTCTTTACAAATTTGGGATTTAGTGTTTTCTAACAAGTAGACTAAAATACCTAGGACCTAGGACCAAGTGGATCACCCTGTTTTGTCCAAGTGAACATTATATGTTTCTCTCCCCTCCCCCCTTTTATCTTTTTCTTTTCTTTTTTGGTTTCTTACCTCTTCAGATTTGCCTAATGTGTATTTCGCTTGGGTCATGTTGATATTTTTTATTTTGCTCTCTTGTTCATCCATTCTTCTCTGGCCAAAATGACTAGGAGGAGAAGGAAAGAATCAGAAGTAAATTTCTCTACCACAGATCTAGTCAGTATGGATATAAGTAAAATGTCAGAGCTGGAATTCAGAATAATGATTATAAAGTTACTAGATGGGTTGAAAAAAGTCATAAGAAACACCAGAGAATCTCTTAGTACAGAAATAAAATTTTATGATGCTGAAGTTAAAAATGACTTAACAGAGAGAGATGCAGTCTAAAATAGATCCTCTAACAACTAGGATAAATGACACAGAAGAAAAAGTCCGTGACATAGAAGACAAGATGATGGAAATGAAGGGTTCTGAGGAAAAGAGAGAAAAGCAACTAATGGACCATTAGGGAAGGCTTTGAGAAAGCATCGATATCATAAAGTGAAACAATATTAGAATCACTGGGGTCCTCGAGGAAGAAGAAAGAGAGAAGGGGACAGAAGGAATATTTGAGCAAATCATAACTGAGAACATTCTTAATCTGGGGAAAGAAACAGGCAATCAAGCCCAAGAGGTAGAGAGAATCCCCCCTCAAAATCAATAAAAATAGATCAACACCCCAACATATAATAGTGAAACTTGAAAATTTCAGAGATGAAAAGAAAATTCTAAAAGCATCTCAAGACAAGTGGTTCTTAAGCTACAGGAGTAGGGTCATCAGACTGGCAGCAGACCTATCCACAGAGAGTTGGCAGGTCAGAAAAGGGTGGCATGATATATTCAGGGTACTAAATGAGAAAAATAGGCAGCCAAGAATACTTTATCCAGTAAGGTTGACATTCAGAATGGAAGGAGAGATAAAGAACTTCCTGGACAAACAGAAACTAAAAGAATTTCCAACCCTGGAGAAATATTAAAGGGGATCCTGTAAGTGAAGAGAGCCAAAAGTAACATAGTCTAAAAAGAAACAATCTACAGAACAGGGACTGTACAGATAATACAAGGGCACTAACTTCTTATCTTTCAGTAGTTACTCTGAATATAAATGGGCTACATGCTTCAATCAAAAGAGACAAAGTATCAGATTGGATAAAAAAGCAAGAATCATCCATATGCTGTCTACAAGATACTCATTTCAGACCTAAAGACATACCCAGATTGACAGTGAGGGGGTGGAGAACAATTTATCATGCTGATGGACATCAAAAGAAAGCTGGAGTAGCAATATTCATATTAGAAAAATTATTTTAATGTGTACAATTTTAATGGTTTCCTGCAATTGGAAAAATACATGACATATTGATCAATTAGTATCCTTTTTGTACTTATATTATAAAAGTTATGCTTTCATTAATTATAAGTACTGAAGATTCCAAAATGGAATTTGTATCTAGGTAGTGCATTTTAATGTAAACAATTAAAACACATGAGAGACTATGGACTCCAGGAAACAAATTGAGAGTTTTAGAAGGGAGAGGGGTAGGAGGATGGGTGAGCCTGATGATGGTATTAAGGAGGGCATGGGTTGCATGAAGTACTGGATGTTATATGCAAACAATGAATCATGGAACACTACATCAAAAACTAATGATGCGGGGTGCCTGGGTAGCTCAGAGTGTTAAGCCTCTGCCTTCGGCTCAGGTCATGATCTCAGGGTCCTGGGATCTAGCCCCGCATCAGGCTCTCTGCTCAGCAGGGAGCCTGCTTCGCCCCTTCTCTCTGCCCGCCTCTCTCCCTACTTATGATCTCTCTTTCTCTGTCAAATGAATAAATAGAATATTAAAAATAAAACCAATGATGCACTGTATTGTGGCTAACAACATTAAAATAAAATAAAATAAAATAATATATAATTATGCACATATACATATAGAGTTCTAAAAATGACATAGGCTATTGATTCAGTCTGCAAGCCAGGTATATAATACAAATTAATTTTAAACCAAAGGGATGAAGAGGGACACGACATCATACTTAAGGGGTCTATCCAACAAAAATATCTAACAATTATAAATATTTATATTCCTAACTTGGAAACAGCCTATTATATAAACCAATTAATAACAAAATTTAAAAAAATGTCAAAGATAATACAATAATAGTAGGGGAATTAAATACCCCACTCAGAGCAATGGACAGATCATTTAAGCAGAAGATCAACTAGGAAAGAAGGGCCTTAAATGATGCACTGGACCAGGCAGACTTCACAAATATATACAGAGCATATCCTAAAACAACAGAATACACATTCTTCTTAAGTACACATGAAACATTATCCAAAATAAATCACATACAGGGTCACTCATGAGGTCTCAACCAGTACCAAATATTGGGATTATTCCCGCATATTTTCAGACCACAATGCTTTGGAACTTGAACTTAATCACAAGAGGAAATTTGTAATGAAGTTAAACACTTGGAATTTAAAGAACACCCTACTAAAGAATGAATGGGTCAACCAGGAAATTAAAGAAGAATTTTAAAAAATTCATGGAAACAAATAAAAATGAAAACACAACT
Source organism: Mustela nigripes (assembly GCF_022355385.1). Lineage (NCBI taxonomy): Eukaryota > Metazoa > Chordata > Mammalia > Carnivora > Mustelidae > Mustela > Mustela nigripes. Next base: position 25,106,806 of record NC_081569.1, read on the forward strand.
ATTCTCAAGTTTTCATACAACTATGATGGTCCTAAGGGGGAAGTACAAACCAATAAAAGCCTTTCTCAAAAAGTTAGAAAAAAAATCTCAAATACACGATCTGAATATACTAATAAAGTTGCTGGAGAAAGAACAGCAAATAAAGCCTCAACCAAGCAAGAAAAGAGAAATAAAGATTAGAGCAGAAATCAATGAAATAGAAACCAAAAGAATAGTAGAACAGATCGATGAAACTTGAAGCTGCTTCTTTGAAAAACTTAATATCAATGATAAACTCCTAGCCATACTTCTAAAAAAGAGAAAGGACTCCAATTAATAAAATTATGAATGAAAGAGGAGAGATCACAACCAATACCAAGGAAATACTAACAATTATAAGAATATATTATGAGCAAATATATGCTAACTAATTAGATCTGATAGAAATGGTTGCATTCCTGGAAATGTATAAACTATGAAAACTGAAACAGGAAGAATAGAAAACCTGAACAGACACATAACTGGTAAGGAAATTGAAGCAGTGATCAGAAATCTTCCAACAAACAGAGTTCAGGGTCAGAAGGCTTTCCAGGGGAATTCTACCAGTAATAACTATTCTTCTGAAACTTTATTAAAAAAAAAAGAGAAAGAAAGAAAGAAAGAAAAAAATGGAAGGAAAACTTCCAGACTCATTCTGTGAGGCCATCATTACCCTGATCCCTCAAAAAGAAAAAGGCCCTATCAAAAATGAGAATTACAGAATGATATAATCCTTTCAATTGATGCAGAAAAAGCATTTGGCTAAATGCAGTATCCTTTCTTGAATAAAACTCTCCATAGTGTAGGGATAGAGGGAGCACACCTCAATATCATAAAAGCCATCTATGAAAAGTGCACAGTAAATATCACTCTCAGTGGGGAATAATTGAGAGCTTTTCCTTTAAGGTCAGGAAAACAACAGAGATGCCCACTCTTACCACTGTTGTCCAACATAGTACTAGAAGTCCTAGCCTCAGCAATCAGACAACAAAAAGAAATAAAAAGCATCAGATGGCAAAGAAAAAGTCAAGTCTCCCTCTTCACAGATGACATGATCCTTTATATGGAAAACCCAATAGACTCCACCCCACAATTACTAGAACACATACAGAAATTCAGCAAAGTGGCAGGATATAAAATCAACCCACAGAAATCAGTTGTATTTCTATACACTAACAACGAGACAGAAGAAAGAGAAATTAAAGAATTGTTCCCATTCACAACTGCACCAAAACCCATAAGATACCTAGGAATAAACCTAACCAAAGAGGTAAAGGATGTATACTCTAGAAACTAGAGAACACTTAAGAAAAAAAATGAGTAAGACACAAAGAAATTGAAAAACATTTTATGCTCATGGATTGGAAGAATAAATATTGTTAAAATATCTATGCTACCCAAAGCACTATACACATTCAATGCAATCCCTATCAAAATACCATCATTTTTCACAGAACTGCAACGTATAATCTTAAAATGTGTATGGACCCAGAAAGTACCCCATATACCCAGAGAACAGTTGAAAAAGAAAACCAAAGCTAGTGGCATCACAATTCTGGACTTCAAGCTACATTACAAAGCTGTGATCATAAAAAAAAAAGACAAAACAAAACAGTACTGGCACAAAAACAGTCATATAGATCAATGCAATGGAGCAGAATAGAGAAACCAGAAATGGACCCTCAACTCTATGGCCAACTAACCTTCAACAACATGGAAAAACATAGCCAGTGGAAAAAAGACAGACTCTCCAATAAATGGTGCTGGTAAAAGTGGACAGCCACATGTAGAAGAATGAAGCTGGACCATTTTCTTACATCATACACAAAGATAAACTCAAAGTTTAAACTCACAGCTAAATGTGATACAGGAATCCATCAAAATCCTAGAGGAGAACACAGACAGCAACCTCTTCGACCTCCGCCACAGCTATGTCTTGCTAGACGCCTCTCAAAAGGCAAGGGAAACAAAAGCAAAAATGAACTTTGGGACTTCATCAAGATAAAAATCTGCACAACAGGGACACCTGGGTGGCTCGGTTGGTTAGGCAGCTGCCTTTGGCTCAGGTCATGATCCCGGAGTCCTGGAACTGAGTCCCACATTGGGCTCCTTGCTTGGCAGGGAGCCTGCTTCTCCCTCTGCCTCTGCCTGCCATTCTGTCTGACTGTGCTTGCTCTCCCCGCCGCCCGATATATAAATAAAATCTTTAAAAAAAAATCTGCACAACAAAGGAAACAGTCAACAAAACTAAAAGTAACCTATGGAATGGAAGAAGATATTTGCAAATGACATATTAGATAAAGGGCTAGTATCTAAGATCTATGAAGAAATTATGAAACTCAACACTGAGAAAACAAAGAATCCAGTCAAGAAATGAGCAAAAGATGAACAGACATTTCTCCAAAGAAGAAAGACAAATGGTCAACAGACACATGAAAAAATGCTCCACACCCCTTGGCATGAGGGAAATGCAAGTCAAAACCACAATGAAATACCACCTCATACCAGTTCATATGGTCAAAATTAACAAGACAGGGAACAACAAATGTTGGCAAGAATGTGGAAAAAGTGGAACCCTCTTATGCTGTTGATGGTAATGCAAGCTGGTATGGTCACTCTGGAAAACATTATGGAGGTTCCTTAAGTTAAAGATAGAGCTACCCTACAACCTAGCAATTACACTACTAGGTGTTTACCCCAAAGATACAAATGTAGTGATTCAAAGAGGCACCTGTACCCCAGTGTTCATAGCAGCAATGTCCACAATAGCCAAACTGTGGAAAGAGCTGAGCTGTCCTTTGAAAGATGAATGGATAAAGAGGATGTTGTGTACATCGACAAAGGAATATTACTTAGCTATCAGAAAAGATGAATACTCATCATTTACATCAACTTGGATAGATCTGGTGGGTATTATGCTAAGTGAAGTAAGTCAGTCATAGATAATTATCATACAGTTTTATGCATATGTGAAATATAAGAAATAGCATAGGGGATGGGGTGGCTGAGTGATAGACATTAAGTGATGTAGTGAGCACTGGGTGTTATATGCTACTGATGGATTATTGAACATTATATCTGAAACTAAGTATGTACTATATGTTGGCTAATTGAATTTAAACAACAACAAAAAAATGAAATACTCTTAAACACCTATATAACAACCCAAAAAGACTATCTAAGTAATGTGCTGGTTATGAACTATAATTTTCTTCCCCATTTCAAAGAATACATGCTATGATGTAAAGAATAGAGAGATAGTATCCAAAAGATAATAAAGATACTATCTAAAATTGGACTCAGTTTTGCAATAGGTTTGGTAGGTTTGAAGACATGAATATCACAAACTTTGAGGAGTTAAACTTTCTAGGAAAGGGAAGGGGATTGAAAAATGTAATGCCAATAAATGTAACATCTAGTGCATGGGCCTATCGGTCAGCTTGCTGTGTAACAAACCATCCTAAAAATATGTGGGTTTTTATTATTCCTCATGATTCTTGGATTGGTTGTGTAAGCTGTATGATCTAGGATGGCTGGGTTAGGATTGGCTAGTCAGTGATGGCATTACTCATCTATCTAGGTGATGGCTTGACTTTAGCTGGGGCCATGAACATGTCTGGGCATTTGTCTCATTTCTAGCAGATTGACCTAGACTCATTTGTTTGATGGTTACAGGGTTCCCCAAAGCAACAAGAGGGGCCAGTCCCAGCACTCAAGACTTTCCAAGTTTCTGCCACTGTCACATTTGCTATTGTCACATGTATAAGGCCATGGACAAAATAAAAAGAATCTTTATAGCTGTTTTCACAAATAACTTTCCAAAGTACAAGACACACTTTTGCCCTTCACCTACCTCTTTAAAGTTTTGATAATGTGCACATAAAGATTCAATATCACAGATTTTCCACTTGGTAGTAAATTTGGATAATAATGTTTGTGAACTGTCATAGTGAATATTGAGACAGTGAGAGTTTGGGTAGCAAGGACGGGTGCATTTTCAAATGGAAATCTGAGAGTGGCAGAAACTGTGTTTAAGGAAAAATGAACACCTTTGGATAGTTTGTGTTGTACTTCTTATACTTTCAACTAACCTTTGCCCCTAGATGAGTTATCTGAGCAGCCTAAAGGAATGGGTCTGTGATTATCATTTTATAAAGAAAATTTCCAGTGATTCATTTTACTAATATATTTATCCATCAGTACCAGGCATGGTGCTAATGTGCTTGGGATCTAAAAAGAAAGCCTTTGGCCCCTGGGAATGTGTGTCTCCTGCAAACCCAATCTCCAAGTCCCTGTCCTTTATTAATCATTTTTTTCCATTTGACCCTCTTTTATGTTAAAGGAAAGGGGAAAGTGTTAGGAAGTAATTTTTCTGAGTTTAGAAGTTACAAATTGATATCATTAAGAAGCATGATTTTTCTTCTGTTTTGTCAAAATGCTCCACATGTTGCAATAATTCATGGTCTATTTAAGAATCATTAAGCTCTCCAATTATTAAAACAAATTATGAACATAGGTTCTCCACATGCATGATGTTTTAAACTGGGGGATTCTGCACATTCATCATTAGTGTTTTAAACACATTAATTTCACAGCTACTTATCGATTGCATAAAATGTTTATCTGTAAGAATAATTTTTTTCTTCTACAGAAAGGAAAAATGATTAATGACATTACAAAGAAAGTTTGAGAAACATAAAAATATTTCTCTGTGGATGGGAAATGTTTCTTCAACATTTAATCAAATGTAGACACAATAAAACATCTACCCCATGTACCACATATACCATCTTCACTATACCCTCTTGAGTTAGAGTTTCTGTCAGGGCTTCAGAATAAATGAGTATCTCTCCAAACCCCACTGTCCCTAATCCCAGAGCATTATGGTGTGCTCTTTTCCCTTACAAGAAAGTAATATTGGGGTTGGGGACAGGAATCCATGTCTCACTCTTCAAGCTGCAACCTCACACATGGCTCTGATTACAGTGGTCCGCACTTATCTGTGGTTTCACTAGCCCTTAATCAACCTCAGTCCAGAAGAGATGACTCTCCTCCTGATCTATCATCAGGTCAGTAGTAGCTTAATGCTATGTCACAATCCTTATGTCATTCATTTCATCAGCTCATCACATACGCATTTTATCATCTCACATCATCACAAGAAAAAGGATAACTACAGTACTATAAGGTATTTTGAGAGAGATCACATTCATATAACTTTTTTTATGATACATTTGTTATAATTGTTCTGTTTTTAATCAGTTATTAATCTCTTACTATCTTTAATTGATAAATTAAACTTTGTCATAGGCATGTCTGTATAGGAAAAAAAAAAACATAGTATATATAAGGTTCAGTACTATCCATGGTGTCAGGTATACACTGGGGGTCAGAGAATATATACCCCCAAAAATGATGGGGGGAGGCAACTGTACTTCATTTAGAACTCAAACATACAACGTTCTTTCCAGTGGCAGGAAACAGAACATGTATAGAAGTCATTCTATCTCATCTTTATTGCAAAATTAAGACAGAAAAGAGGGAAATGGAAAATTAATTTCAACAGTGAAACACTAATGTAAGCAAGGATATGGAAATATAAAATGTTAGAATTGGAAGGTCCTTACATGAGCTACATTAACCACCCCATTTTACAGATAAGAAAACTGAGTCCAAGGAAAGTAACCTCATGTGGTTTGCAAACAGGGTGAACAAGGAGGGAACTTCTGCTTCTTCCTCTCACATTTCCAGTGGTTTCTACCTCTAACAACTAGATTTCAATTGCTCTCAGTCACCTCCAGGGAAGCAGGTTTTGACTGCGTAGTTTAGAACAATTGGTACTTAGCTGCTCAATGTGATTTGATGAAAATTACTTAATCTCTTGGGTCTCAGTTTACCCCCTGAGAGGAAGGGTTATTAGAGTCTTTTACTCAGTAATCAGAGCCTAGAAGGTACAGAAGCATCGGTACCTCATAAGAGTGCCTTTGGATAAAGTTCTCATCTTGCTATATAATTTGCTGATTTCAGATTGGCAGTTCAAAGTATTTTATTGTAAAGGTATATAACCTGTGTATTAATGGGAATAGGGACCAGAGACAATAGGAGAGGAAGGGCGAAGAGGAAGGCCCTATCTTCGGGACACTCTTTGTTTTGCCATTTTTACACAGCACCATTGTAAGGCTAAAACTCCGGCCCGAGGAGTTAAGGTGCCTACCCACCTCATTCAGTCTACCCTGTCTGGCAGAATTGTTGCTCTCTCATCCAGTATGCTTTTGAACTTGCTTGCTCCACTTATCTGTATGGCTGACTCCTGTGCCTCACCAAGGTCTTTTTTATCAGTCACCATCTCAATAAAGAAGGCAGCAACTCCTCCCTGCATCCCACTCCCCTTTCCAACTCTTCCTGGGCACCAGTTGGTACAGGCTGAGAAGTGATCCTCTTACAGACTGTTCCAGGTAATTTTGCATCCACGGTATGTGTCCAGTGTCAATCAACAAAGACTGTGCTCCATAGTTTCTCAGAGTCTGTAAAGGGGTTGTGCTCTGAAAACACCATCCCAGAAATGACACACCCCACTCTGTTTACATTTCACTTTATCACAAATAAGATGTCCAGACACGGCCCCAACAGGGGGTAAGGGAGATGCAATTCTACCACATATACACAGAGAGGGCTGGTGCAGTATTTGGTGAATAGGACCAATGACCACGATGATCTGTATCTAGTTGCCAAATATTTTCTCTCTCCTTCATCAGGGAAGATTCAGTCTACCCTTCCTCAAATGGAGCATCCCTAAAGGTTCACCTGGTCCCAGCCTCAAGCCCCAGATTATTTGAATGTGTGCTGGCATCCACATTAATTCTCATGGTTTTCCTTTGTCCACTGACTCCTAAACAAAAAGAAAAGCTATTTGACCTATCCCCACACGTGTAGTATATCTGCAGTGATGGAGAAGAGACAGGAAAATCACAGTCAACTCACTGGTTTGCAGCAATTCTGAGACCCCACTGGACAGATCCTGAGCAGGTTCCCTGGGAAGAAAGCAACTCCTTTGATTAAACTAATTCTGCTCCCAGGGTATGGCTCCAAAGGACGATTTTCCTGGCTCTTGACTCCATTGCTTAAGAGTTTATTATTTTTCCACTAACTGCATTGGTCATGGGAAAGTGGGCCCTGGAGATGAAGCCCCCATTAAGGTCTAATCAGCTTTTCCAGATTACAATCTGTCCTTTAGAGATAGGAATGCAAAAGTACATCTTAGTTTCACATAGTCACAGATTTCTCTTCCTGACTTGATGGTCCTTTGGCAGTAGAACTCCCTAAAACCTAGCCAGCTTCTTACCTATTAAGAGAGTTTCAAATGTGCATAGCCACATTCACAGAACTTTTGTCAACGCAATTCTAGGGTCCAGTAAGTGTCTTGGCTTTCCCATGTCACTGCCTCTCCCACCCTTTTACTTTCAAGTGAACTCTTACTCCTTCTTTTAAATGAAGTACAAGTGCCTCGGCTATATCAGCCTTCAGTGGAAGAGTTAGACCTTAGTCTCTTATCCTGAAACCATATACAATTAAAGATTTTATAGGGTGGCAACTTAACCCATTTACCAATTTTTAGCAGTCGTCTGATTATTTCTGCAAAGCTGAGTTTCAATAGGCTTTTAACTCTCAAGGGATTTCTTGATATGATTTACTGATGGAGAGGAGGAGCAGTTGCCTTTTCTAACCCTACAAGAAACTGTATGTGGTTTATCTTTCTTTTCTCTTTCATAACTACTTTCATAATTGGCCTCACTTGCTGGCCAATTAGCTTCTGAGATAATTTCTTTCTTATGTAAACTTACCAAGCACAGTCAATAGCAGCCAACACATTCTAATTAATGTTCCTTTTCCATCCATTGTTCAAAGAGCTCTGTACTCATTAGACATGCTCTGCCTTACTGCAGGTGTCAACTTTACCAAACATTTTACCCATGTGTGACATGAGCAACCTTGCTTCCAGTTCTAAGCCAACACTACACGTTATATATTTGTTATAGCATTCTTTTTCAATGTACTGGTTTTGTTTTTATTGAGATAAAATTGACATTTAACATAATATCAGTTTCAGCTATACAAATAATGATTTGATTTACATATATATTGCAAAAGGGTCACCACAATAAATCCAATTAGAAATATATTTTTCTTGTGATGAGAGTTTTTACAATCTACTCTTAGTGATTTTTGGTTATGCAATACAGTATTGTCAACTATAGTCGCAATGCTGCACATTGCACCCCTGGGATTTACTCATCTAATAATGGGAAGTGTGTACATTTTGATTCCCTTCACTGCTTCTCCCACTTCTCAGTCTCCACCCCTGGAATCCACTAGTCTGTTCTCTGTATCCATGACTTTAGTTTTTTGTTTTGTTTTGTTTTAGTTTCCACATATAAGTGAGATCATAGGTATTTGTCTTTCTTTTTCTGACTTATTTTACTTGTTTCAGCACTGTTTGAAACCCATGCTTATTTATTTATTTTTGAGGTTTTTTTAAAGTATTTTTTTAGAAAGAGAGAGCACACATGCATGAGTGAAGGAAGGAGGAGAGAGAGAGGGAGAGAATCCCAATAGACTCCTCACTTGCTAAGAGCCCAATGTGGGACTCTATCACAGGACCCTAAGATCGTGACCTGAGCTAAAAACAAGAGTTGGACACTTAACAGACTGACTTTTGGTGCTCCAAACCCATTTTAAAATTAGTCAGTATACAACAGGAAATAACACCTATGCATGCGCACGCACACACACTCACACACACACATACACACAAACTTCCTCTTGTCTCTCTGTGTGTGCATTTCCAAGTTTAGAGTCTGTTCATGAGAGACATGGGCAAAGTTCTGGAAGGTGATAATGACACAGAGGTTATTATTCCCCAGAGGCATGTTTAGACAGGCAAATGGACAGAGGGGAGGACTTGCACTGGGTCCCTCTGGATGTTGAGAGTTCATTCAGCCCTGAAAGTTCCCACAATAACCTGCCCCTAGTTTTGTTCCCCTAGCTGTTCAAATGCTAAAGCAAGACTCAAATTCCCTATACATAATTCTTTCCACATTAAAAACTTGGATGCTTTTTGTCTTTTCTTGCTGGAATCCTAACCAAATTCATTTTTCTGGTTGCTACATGTGACCATCAAACTCGTGCTGTTTTGTTTTTGGTGTTTGGTTTTTAACCTTAACTGAATATTTAATTCCCAGACTAAAATATAAGCTCCATGAAGGGAGAGAATTTTCTTGACGGCACAGTGCTCGGTCTTCAGTGATTTGCAGGGCATAGCATACTCACTGCAGCAGAGAGATGATGAATGAATGGATTTGTTAATAACAAACAGGATCTGGTCAGTTGAATTAACTACCTCAGAAAGGCTCTTTAACTGGAAACTCGGTGGAAAGAATAAATGTGGGATTTGTTCAGAATTACAAAACCCACACTCTGTAAGAATAATTCATTATTATATCTAACATGTAAATGAAATGAAAGAAATAAGAATTTCTAACAGTTTGCTTCTAGATCCTCTTTACTATGGACCTAATTGATGATAATCCTTTAAACTGTGCTTAGGGTAATGGCCTTTGGGATGGTACAGTCTCGGGACATTTCTTTAGGTCTCATGGTGAATTGGTCCTATTCCACATCTAATGGTTGCAGCAAAGTCTTATTCTGTTCGGGGAATACCAAAATGTTTCTAGTTACAGAGGTCCTGTGAGTCTCACCAGCCTTCTGTTGGCGTGGGTGTCTGTCACCTTTATAATTCTTTGTTGTTGCCCCTTTTCTTACTTTCCTTTTTGATTTGAGTGTGTGGTTCAATAAGACTTTAAAGTGAAAATGATAATTATTACATAAGCTACTACTGTATGGATCTATGCCAGACACTAAGGGTTTTTCATTTAATCATCTCCTTTCTTCTTTATAACCCATTTAGGATGTGGGCAGTCCACCCATTTTACAGATTAGAATGAGGCTTGAATAGGTCATATTACCTGTGAAAGCTTGGACTTGTGAACGCAGGGGGATCTGATTCTGGGCTTTCAATTATAGTCTACTACCACTAGCCCCTTATCACATTTTATGTGTTTATTATCATTTAAGACTTACAGAATATTTTGTACATATCTTATCACATAATAATATCACTAATAATACTGGTTATCATTTGTTAAAATGTTTACCATGTTGAGCAAGGCACTATACTGAGAGCTAGCAGAAAGGGACGTGGGGGATAAGGGTGTAAACATGAAGGAAAGACAAACTTTTGACAAAGAAAACAAAGCATACAGAAAATTCATTAAGGAACCACTTCGCCTCTCCTTTTGCTCTGTTTCAGGAATATCAAATTGACATATTTTTTGCTCAGACCTGGACAGACAGTCGCCTTCGATTCAACAGTACAATGAAAATACTCACTCTGAACAGCAACATGGTGGGATTAATATGGATTCCAGATACAATCTTCCGTAATTCTAAAACTGCAGAAGCTCACTGGATCACCACCCCCAATCAGCTCCTCAGAATTTGGAATGATGGGAAAATCCTTTATACTTTAAGGTGAGCTGTTGGTGGATTTTTAATTACTGACAGGTTGATAATTTAGATCATTTTAGAGATGGGACCCTATTTTCATTGTTGCATTCTATCACTTCTCATGTTTGACAGGCTACAGGATCCTGAAAAAGTTTGTTCCAATGTCACTATATGTAAAAATAAAGAATAAAGGCATACAGATGATCTTCAATGGATATAAACTGATTCCTTCATCAGAATCCATGTCTGTTGGAAGTGGGCTATGGAATTTTCTTTAATATATTTAACCCATGGGTCCACTAGGCTAGAAAAATAAAGATGCCTTGGTGTACTAATTAACAAATGTAATCATAACCAAATTTAAGACCACAGGAAAAAAGAGCACAGAGGACATTTCCCAGTACATCCTTAATGGAAGTGGCAGCTACAGTATAATGAGCCTTCCTGGGGGCCAGGCAGCCCTTACAAAGTTGGGAAAGGTAAGAGAAACTGCACTTCAAAGATGTGAATTGACTTGCTTGTCCAAAGTCACCATTGAGAACTAGTGTTACCAGAATTTGTGCCTGTGTCTGTATCTCTCAGAAGTCTTTCCACAAGGCTGGCCCAAGTCTAAGTAAATACCAAGCTATAACATAGTAGAGGGATACCCTGCACCTTGGGCAGCTTTTCTGTTTGCCTAGAGTTAGGATCAGGGCAGTACCCTCCAGACACTGTTGTTCCCACTGCCTATGAGCTCTTAGGAGCACTATATGTGCTCACTCTCTTCTATCACTTTATTTCACCACCTTTGTAGCACTATGGCTCCTCTCTCTGTCTCCTGTTCCTGCTTTTGTGAAGCCCTTTCTCCTTCTGTTCTTTCTGCCTCAGGACTTCCTCATTACTAATCCATTTCCACATCTATTCTGAGGTTTCCCACATGCCTACCTCCAACCCAGAACTTCATTTCTGGAATCCAGATGCTTGGAGCTCCTGCCTATGGGATGTCTCCTCCTGAGTGTCTGAAAGGCATTGTAAATTCCGCATGCCTCAGCAGAAGGTGACTTGTCTAACTCTTCTGACCCATTTATCTTCTTGGCTCAGTGAAGCCCACCACCAGCCCCTGGGCACTTCTCTTCTCTCACCCCCACATTTAGTAAATGAGCTCTTAATTGCAGCTGAGTTGTGGCCACGTGAAGTCTATAACTCAGAATGGTAAACAAGTATCCACAGTACAAACAAAAGTACAGATTAAAACCAAGAGAAGTGGAAGATTGGAGAATTTCAACTTTCAGGGAAATAATAATTTTGGTAGGCGGGGAACAACAACAACAAATCCACAGCAGGTAGCTCAGCTGATGGATTATATTTAGAGAGTTGGCGTCTGTAATGAGTTTTTCCACATTAGTCTTAAAGGAGTGCAGAGGAGACTCTGAAGTGAAGGTGAACCTCAGCAAACCAGACTGGGGACATAACATATCCTGGGATCCTTCATAGGAACTCGGGCCCCAGGGCTGTCTGTTCATGAAGGATGCAGTGCACACGCTTATATAGCCACCACCTGCATAGTCTAATGAGTGTTGTCCAAATTTGAAGTCCCTTCTACAAGTAGATTAGTTTGGCATTATACCTATTTAGACAAATACACTAGTTTGAAAATGGAAGGTTTTAATTCAGTCAAACATATAGAAGACAAAGACGTATAAAATAATAGTTGTTTTTATTTGTCTTCTCTCTGACTTGGGTTTTATTTCTAGACATAGTTTGGAATTTTTAGTAACTGAAATTCTCTCTGCTACCAATAATTAAAAACAGAATGAAATAACACAAAAGCCACTAAATGTTTATCCCTGAATGGCACCAATGCCGAGAGTGAGTTAAGTGCACTGCTCTCACTCCCCAGTTATGGTAAAAGGTGACTGATCCTTCGCTTTGACCTGAGACTTTTCTGGGTTGCTCCTGGCTGACCTCAAGAGTGACCCTTGGCTCTCCTGCAGGCTTACTATAAATGCAGAATGCCAGCTGCAGCTGCACAACTTTCCCATGGATGAGCACTCCTGCCCGTTGATTTTCTCCAGCTGTGAGTACCAACTTGGGGTATAAATGCTGTGTAAAGGAATGTCTATCTTCTGTTGATTTATGACAGATGGTCATGAGATCGATTATAGTAGCATCATTACGTGACAGAAAAAATGGATAATGATTTTGGTATTAGACACATGGGTATTTTCACTCTATTGTGTAAGACGTATGTTACGGAATACATAAATTTGGAAAAGCTGTGAGCAACTTGACCATTACTTATAATGATGAAAGTGGTGAACAGTTGACTTACAAATAACCTTTATGCTAAGGAGCTGTGCATATTATCCTGAAGTATACCAAATTCATTTGTGATATTTTTGGGTTTAATATTATCTTCAAGCAAGGCATTTTGTCTTCTGAATAGAAAGATAAAAATTTATTTAAGTATATCTACATTTGTCTTATTGCAGTACTGTAGAATATAATTTTTCACTATTTTATTTTCCAATATCTTACATATGATTAATATTAGCTAAAAAACTAAATTCTTCAAGACAATTCTAGTGCATACAAGGATACATAAAAAAGGAAATATCAAATTTATGTGTTTATAAAATAACGTTTTAAGTAAAGCTCAATAGGGAAATACATCTGTAGAATTTAGGATAGTTCCTTTTAAATGTGTTTATCACAAGTAGCTAAGTATGACTCATAAGAATTTAATTAACTTTTATTGGCTTTCTATAAAATTGCATATAGAGCTTGACAAACAAATGTGATGAATCTCAAGCAGAGCTTTTGTGACTTCCCTTGCTTGACATTAAAGTGAAAAGACAAAAATGAAATAAGAGATGAACACACTTTACAGTTCATTTTAGGCAGAGAAAAAGACAAGGTAGAAAGCAAAATTACACTGATCTACACTGGGCAAAAATATTCTTTTGCAGAGATTATTTTAATTAGTTGAATCCTAATTTAAAATAACATTTTCCCCCAAATCATTATATATGTTGATAACACATATTTTTAATGCCTAACAAGTAGATGGCTAATGTCTGTGAATGTCTGGTAAACGTGCCTGTAGATTTATTAGGATTGCTATTCTCTATTTATTTAATTACTTTGAAAGTTATGGAACCATTCAAATAGTCTATTTCTTTGTGAGTCAGTTTGGGGTTACATTCCACTTTGAGATTCTGGACAAAACTATGGTCCTTTATTAATACACTTAGAAAATTTCATAGAATATTTTGAATCTATCAGCTACATAATTTGTAGTTCAGAGTTTAAAAACTCCTCATCTAGTCCCTCTTGCTCATGTGTAGATGAGGAAACAGAAACAGATGCTGTGCTGTCACTGTCCAAGGTTAAGGGATTAGAAATGGGATCCTCTGACTTCTGGAAAGTGCTTCTTCCATGGTATTAAACCAATTACTATTTAGTCTGCCTCAAAAATGTCCTTGAACTTGTTCACTGTTAACTGTTTCTACCTGTTGGGGTTTCCACTCCCACTCTTGTATTTCAAGTTCATTATATACATATATCCTGGCATTGGCTTACTAAAATATATATATAAAAATTCTGTACTTCTAACTGTTCAAAAGTTCTTACCCCTGGTGATAGTATCAAGCTTGAATGCTTTAGCATAACCTACAAGATTCCTTCTTCCCTCTCTAACTTCACTTCATTCTGTCTTGAAAGTGCATGCTTTACCATTCCTTTTATGGATTTTGTCTCTTTTTCATTCAAAATATAGCTCTATACAACACTAATCTATCTCCTTTATATTTTCATTTTAAACTAAAGTCATCCTCAATAACTTGTGTATAGACAATTCAAACACAAAGATCTAGTGTCTATGGATTTTACTCATAGAGTTTTAATTGCATTTAATTGCAAACCAAAAATAGCTTATTCTACAGTTTTTAGTTACATGATTTAATAATTTAATCATTTCACCTGCAGAACAACACATATGAAAGGAGTAAAATATAGCCATTGTGAGTAGAATGGAGGCCTCTAAAGCGGATCATAATCATCATGACAATAGGATTATCCTCCATATTCCTTCATGGTTACTTAATGAGGAGGGATGTTTGCTAGCTCTTCTAGCTTTCCATGAGCCCCTCATTCAAGAGTAGCTATGTGCTTGATGAGAAATGGCATCTGGTGACCAAGGGCAGCTGTGCTTCACTTTACTCAATTTCATGAGAAGTTTCTGTGAAAGAAGGAGGATACACTAACCTGTTGTGTTTTTCTTAGGAATTTGGTTATCTGCTCAATAACAGTACCTCACACGTATACATTTCAAGTCCACCCCTCCATTTTCTGTGAGCTTCTGATTGTTGATATGTTCAGCTTCCTTCGGATGTTGAGATCTGATACCTCTTTCCATATCTCTTTTAATATCTGAAACTGTTATGCTATCATATCTAGAAGGATATTGCTTTCTATTCCTGATCTTGAATTATTTTTAAATTGTTCTTATAAGATATAATGAAAGATATATAGATAGATAGAGATATGATATATCTTATCTTGTAAGATAAATTGAAAATATATATTAGTGTCCCAGAGATAGTTATCTTTGATCATCCTTTAATTATTTTCCCTGTTGTAGTCTGATATGTCAGAAATTTCTGTTTCTGTTTTTCCTAACAGAAAAGTTAGTGCTCCTAACTCCAAGAAACTCATATTCTATAGAGATGCCAAGATTTACTCTTAGCCCTTCTTCACTCTGTGCCCTGCTCTCCTATTCTATAGGGTAGGGGTTGCAAATGCAATGAACACTCACACACACTCTCACAAAACAAAACAAAACCAACACAAAACAGAGCCACATCAAGAATTTCAGTGAATGACTCTGGTTACCATATGTATTTTTTTCCCTCATAAGTATACAGCAAGAAACACGACTACATGCTTGACAAATAAATAGCAGCTGACATTTAATTTCAGCTCCAGTGTACAACAGGTCATGGTGGAGATTACGGCAAAGTACATAAATTGCCTGTGAGAGAATCACTTTCAGTGTTTGCCAGATTTTACTTTGATGGAACACAGGAAAGATTTGCTAGGTGTTTTTATTTCTCAAGGAGGAGATTTTAATTTTTATATGAAGGCTTCCAATATTTTTAAAAGTCAACAACAGATTCATTTAAGATTAAAGGTATAATTAAAACATTTTGTAGGTTAAAACTTTACTGACCAAATAAAATATATCCATGAGCTGTATAAGCAACAGCACAGTCTCTATATTGGCTTTTTCCTCTGTTTTACATTTCGTTTAAACTGTGTAACTGTTCCCTTTGAGTAGCATTGTGGTCTCTTTATTTTCCGAAGTGTTTATTTTCAATTAACACTCCTTGATCTTCTTTTATCATACTAAGAGAAATAAATGCAAACCAAAGATATAATTATACATTTTTAGGAGTCACATCATTTTTTAAAGTGGGCTTCGTGTTCATTAGGGAGCCCAATGTGGGGCTTGAAATCATGACCCTGAGATTAAGACCTAAGTTGAGATCAATAGTTGGGCACTTAACTATCTGAGCAACTCAGGCACCCCTCTTGAACTCACATTTTAAAAAGTTAAAACAAACATGAAATTAAATTTAATAATATTTTATTTAACAAAATTTATCAAAATATCATTATTTAAACATGCAATAAATGTGAAAAATAATTAGTGAGATGCTTTAATAAATTAGTATGGGACAGTTTCATAGTGTCTTCAATATCCAATGTGTATTTTATGTTAACCTCGCTTTTTAGTTTGGAGTAGTCACATTTCAATTACTTAATAGTTTACCTACAGCTCATGGCCAACTGTTGTTGGAAACCACAGTCTTAGACTCTCCCAGAGGTTTTCAAACCAGCTATTCATCTCCTTTAAATCTGTGTGATTTACTTAAAATCATAATGTTCTTGATTCCTCTTTCCTATGTTGCTCCCTGTTTATGTCATTTACCTAAATACCTAGGTGTAGTCTGAAAGCTAAAAGACATTAATACAAAAAAAAAAAAAAAAGACATTAATACACCTAAATACCTAGGTGTAGTCTGAAAGCTATAAGAAATAAATTGAAGAAAACACAAATAAATGGAAAAATACCCCACGCTTATGCATTGAAAGAATCAATATCATTAAAATGTCCACACTATTCAAAGCAGTAAGATACAGTGCAGTCTCTACCAAAATTCCAATAGCTTTTGGAAAAAACAGACACAAATCAATGGAACAGAATAGAAAGTCCATAAATAGACCCATGCATATATGCTCAATTGATTAATGACAGAGGAACAAAGAATATACAATGGAAAAGACAGTCTTTTCAATAAATGGTGCTTGGAAAATATGAAAAAAAAAAAAGAAAAGAAAAACAGTTGACCACTATTTTACATGTACAAAAGAATTAACTCAAAAAGGATTAAAGAGGGGTGCCTGGGTGTCTCAGTGGGTTAAGCATCTGCCTTCAGCTCAAGTCATAGTCTCAGGGTCCTGGGGTTGAACCCACATTGGAATCTCTGCTCGACAGGGATCCTGCTTCCCCCTTCTCTCTTTCTGCCTGCCTCTATACCTCCTTGTGATCTCTGTCAAATAAATAGATACAAAAATATTTTTTTAAAAAGGATTAAAGATTTAAATGTAAGACCTCAAACCATAAAACTCTTAGAAGAAAACACAAGATGGAAGTTCCTTGACATAGGTCTCAGTAATGATATTTATAACCTGATACCAAAACCCAAACTAAATAAATAATAAATAAATAAATAAATATCTGGGGGATGCATCATACTAAAAGGCTTTTGCACAGCAAAGGAAACAAAAAAATAAAAAAAGAAGAAGAAGAAAGAAAGAAAAGGCAACCTATTGAATGTGATAAAATATTTGTGAATCATATATATGGTAAAGGACTAATATCCAAAACATATAAAGAACACATACAATTCAATAGCAAAAAAAAAAAAAAAAGACAATTTGATTTAAAAGTTCCTTTAGTAATGCATGCCTTCTATTTTCCTTTTAATACATACCTGCCATGACGTGATAGGAAAAAACAAAAACAAAAACAAAAACAAAAGACAAAGGGTAATGGAAACCAGTTTTAGCTGATCAAAAATTCCCCAGTTCTGTGGCTATGAAGCTAAAATCATTGCTATTGAATTTGATTGAGACCGTGGTTCACTGTGTTCCAATCCCTTCATGGCTATAGGGTCCCTGAGGAATATTAACTTGGAAAAAGAATCTAAAGACATCAATGAGGTTCATGCTCCAAGTTAGGTCTCAGAACCTAGAGGGAGGTTACCATCTGCATCTCATGGTCAGTTGAACTGTATCCTTTCAAGACAGGAAGGCAGGCTGGTCAGGACTGGAAGATTTCACTTAGCCTTATCACTATCAGGTTCCAGCAACATCTGATTGGCTGTGCAGAGGTACATACAAACCAGAAAGACTTATTTTTAGGAGTCACTAATACCTTCTTTATTACTATGTGTGCAGCAGCCAGAATACAGCCAAATGTATTTTATTCTTAGCCTTTGTTGATGTGACCTGGAGAGGGAACTAAGTACTCTTGGTTCATCCAAATGCTTTCATGACTGGTCTGTGTGTCTTAAAATAAGCTGAGTCAAATTTGCTTGTTTCCTGAATGCTGCCCAAATGCATTAATGAGTTGGGCCTTCTGCCAGGTAAAGCATCCTGGCAGGTGCGGCTGTCTCCCTCCCATCCCTTTTGCTTTGGAGGAAAGGAATCACACAGCTCTTTGAAAGTTATTTTCCTTTGTTGGGAGGAGTTAATTACCAAATAGCAGATGGTGTGAAATGCCAGCAGTCATCCTATGTCCTCTGAAGAAAATGCTCAGGTGTGAGACTTCCAAAAGGAAACCCATCTTCCATGGGGAGAGTGGTGGTTAATTTTACCTGTCAATTTGGCCATGCTATGTGTTGCTTGGATAACTGGTAAAACATTATTCCTGGGTGTGTCTGTGAGGGTGTCTTCAGAAGAGAGATTAGCATTTAACTAGTAGACTAAAATAGATTACCCTCTTCAGTGTTGGTACCCTCATCCAGTCCACTGAAAGTCCAAATACAACAGCAAGGCAGAGGATTATGAAACTTGCACTCATTACTCATTGCTGTCTTCTCCTGCCCTCAGGCATTGCTTCTACTGGTTCTGAGGCCTCCAGACTCAGACTGGGACTTACATGATTAGCTCCCAATTGTCAGGTCTATGGGCTCAGTCTTACATAGGCATACCTCATTTTATTTCCCTTCACTCATTGTGCTTCACAGATATTGTGTCTTTTTTTACACAAATTGAAAGTTTGTGGCAACCCTATGTTGAACAAGTCTATTCATGCTATGTTTTCCAAAATTATTTGGTCATTGCATGTCTCTGTGAATATTTTGGAAATTCTCACAATATTTCAACCTTTTTCATATTATTATATTTGTTATGGTGCTCTGTGCTCTATGATTATGATTCACTGGAAGCTCAGATGATGGTAGTCTTTGTTAATAATATAGTATTTTATACTATATATAATTATAGTTTATATAGTTTATATAGTTATAACTATATAGTTTATATAGTTAATAATATAGTATTTTAAATTAAGGTATGTAAATTGGTTTTTTTTTTGGACATACTATCATTGCACACTTCATAAAGTGCAGTTAGAATGAATGCTGGAAAACCAAAAACCACATTTGACTAGATTTATTGTAATGCTTCCTTTATTGTGTGATCTGGAACTGAACCTACAATTTCTCCAAGGTATCCTTACATCACCAGCTCTTTTGAGTCTTCAGCTTATAGATGACAGATCATGGGACCTCTTGGCCTCTATATCCGCATGAGCCAATTCCTCTAATAAGTCTTCTCTTATGCTTATGCCCATCTATATCTGTTTATCCTGTTGGTTCAGTTCTTTGAAGAACCCTGACTGATACTGAGAGGACGTTCCCACCCTCCCAAATACTAATATGTGGATTCCAGGGTCTCAAATGTTCCAGCATCTGCTTGAATCTACATAATTTGGATGCAGTTAGAATGGACACTGTGGCATGTCTGGGAGACAAAACTGAGTCCGCATCCTACACCTCTCGGTGAGAATCAAGACAACACTGTGGTAACCAGATTTCCCATCAAGGACCACATCAGGCAACCTGTGTGGTGGGTGAGGTGGACATTGTCACATTCTCTCTACCTGTCCCATACTCCTCAAGGGGCTTACCCTACACTTGCCAGGCAGCTCCATTTCCCATGTATTCCTTGATCTCTGCCCTCTCCTGTTCTGTAGTGTCTCTACCTTACCATGTAAACCTTGCAGGGGGGTGGTGGGAGGATGTCCATTGCAGATGGTTATGACTGGTCATGCCTTCTACAATGACAGTGATGATATCCGCAACAGAAATAGCAAGGCTTTGGGATATCTTCCATGTAAATATTACCCTCAATGTGGTGGAAACTCATTAAAAGTGGTAAACTACTGCTACACATGATTATCATGGCTTCACTGTCCAGTCTTGAAGATGGGTTATTTTATTCTAGCTTTAGGTAAAGTAAGATGTTCACAGAGGTTAAGGACTTGATCATGGCAGAACAAAGAATGCTTCACTGCAAGAGGTGTTGTGAATTTGAAGGCTGTGCTCTTCTTCTTTTATTTTTTTATTTTTTCCTCTTCTTCTTTTTTCTTCCATAATGACATTCTGCCACTTTCATTTTTTGAAATGATTTTATTGAGGCATGATTGACATGTAAAAAGCTGTACATATTTAATGTGTACAACTCAATAAGTTTGGGGGTAAATATATACCCATGAAATCATTACCACTATCGAGGCCATAAATATATCCATATGTCCCAAAGTTTCCTCCAGCTCCCTTTATTATTTTTCATTGTTTGATAATTGCACTTAACACAAGATCTACCCTCTTAGCAGATTTTATGGATGTAGTGAAGTATTGTTAGCTATAGGCACCATGCTCTAGAGTGGATCTCCAGAATTTATTTATCTTACATAACTGAAACTTTGCACCCTTTGACCATTAATTCCCTAGTTCCTCCTCCCTTGAGACCCTGAAAGCCATCTTCCTACTCTCTGCTACATGTTTGAATATTTTATGTCCTGCACATAATTGAGATCCACGCACATTTTGTATTTCTGTGTCTGGTTTATTTCATTTAGCATAATGCCCTCAAGATCCATCCATGTTGTTGTAAATGAAAGGATTTCTTGCTTTTTCAAGACTGTGTAACATTCCATTATGTGTGTGTGTGTGTATATGTCTGTGTGTTTATATATGTATATATCACAACTACTTTATTCATCCATTGATGAACACTTAGATTGCTTCCAGTCTTAGCTGTTATGAATAATGTTAAAATAACATGGGTTGGAAGAGCTCTTTGAGATCTTGATTTCACTTCCTCTGAATACATGCTCAGAAGTGGGATTGCTGGATTGTAAGGTGGTTTTTCTTTTAATTTTCTGAGAAAACTCTGTACTCTTTTCTATAGTGGTAGAACTGGTTGACATTCCCACCAACAGAGTACAAGGGTTTCTTTTTCTCCACATCCTAGTCTAATGCTATTTGTTATCTTTTTGATAATAGCCATTTTGATAGGTGTGAGGTAACATACCATTGTCACTTTGATTTGTATTTCTCTGATGATTAGTGATAGTGAACATTTTTCATGTACCTGTTGGCCAGCTATATGTCTTCTTTGAAAAACTGTCTATTCAGGTTCTTTGACCATTTTTTAATCACATTATTTTTCCCTTCTGAGTTGTGTGATTTCTTTATATATTTTGGATATTAACCTCTTACCAGATATATGGTTTGCTAATATTTTCTCCCATTTTCTAGACTGCTTTCCATTTTGTTGATTGTGTTCTTTGCTTTACAGAATTTCTTTGTTTCATGTAGTCCCACTATATCCAACCCTGTCACAGTGGATCGCTGGAGGTATCTTGCCTCTTTCCCAAATGACCTACAATAGGTGGAGGTAAGGAGAATGGTATGGTGGTAGGAAGGTCAAGGAAGTGCCAGAGAAGATGATATTTCAGGATCCTGCAGATTCTATCATATAGCAGCAAGACCACTTCTCTTGACACCTAAAGGGTATGCAGAAAATGGTCTTGGGTGTGCCTGTATTCAAGTCTGGATCACACGGAGAAGAGTGTGTTTTGTGACTCTTGCACTGGAACGTACACAGAAGGTGTCTGCACATTCCAAACATGGCATGCCTGTAAAAAAACGAAGTCGAAGCATCGGAGGTCTAGAGTGAAATAGGAGTGAGCTCTCCTCCACTTTCACCACTTCTCACTGTATAGGTGTTTTCATATTGTCTAACCCTTCTGAACATGATATTCTCATCTATGAAAGTAGAATAATACATACATAAATTAAGTGACAGTATGTATACAATGAGAACCACTTCCCAGGGCTCCCCTAGAGGTTAGGAGGGAGTCATCTGATCCTCATTACTATGAAGAACCCTGTGGCAGTAGAATATTAGGTGCAGGTTCTGTGAGGGAGGGTCTAAGGATATCAAGCAAAGCTTTCTAGTTTAGAATCCCAGCTCCCTGCTCACTCACTATAGAACATCAGGGAAATTCTTATATATCTTTCAGCCCCTTTGTTTTTTTAGTTACTAAGTTTTTGTTTTGATACAGTATTATGTTAATTTCAGGGATACAATATAGTGATTCAACAATTCCATACATTACCTAGTGGTTATCAGGATAAGGATACTCCTTAATCCCCATCACCTGTTTAACCCACCCTTCCCTTCCATCTGCCGTCTTGTGATGATCAGTTTGTTTTCTATTGTTAGGGTCTATTTCTTTGTTTTTCTCTCTCTTTTTTTCCCTTTGTTTTGTTTCTTAAATTCTACATATGAGTGAAATCACATGGTATTTGTCTTTCTCTGACTGATATATTTTGCTTAACATTATATTCTCTAGCTCCATCAATGCCATTACAAATGGAAAGATTTTATATACTACTCAAAGCAATCTACAGATTTAATGAAATCCCTATCAAAATTCCGATAGCATTTTTTACAGAACTGGAGCAAACAATCCTAAAATTTGTGTGGAATCATAAAAGACTCCAAACAGCCAAAGCAATTTTGAAAAAGAAAAATTTAACTGGAGGTATCACAATCCCAGATACCAAGATATACTACAAAGCTGTGATAATCAAAACAGTATGGTAATGGCACAAATAGATCAATAGATCAAAATAGGCAACCTAGAAATAAACCCATAATTATATGGTCAATTAATCTTCAACAACGGAGGAAAGAATATGCAATGGGAAAAAGACGGTACCTTCAAAAATGGTGTTGGGAAAACTGGTCAAGTACATGCAAAAAAATGAAACTGGACAACTTTTTATACTGTGCAAAAAAATAAATTCAAAATGGATTAAAGACCTAAGTGTGAGACCTGAAACCATAAAAATCCTAGAAGAAAACACGATCAATAATTTCTCTGATCAGCAGTAGTCACATTTCTCTAAATCTCTTTAAAACTCCTTCCTCCCATCTGTAAGCTGAGAATAACAACAAGTTACTAAATGATGGAAAAGGACTAGAGGCACTCTGTTTAGAGATATCTAGTTGGTTTGGTCAAGGATGTCAACATCAATAGGACTGGAATAGCAAGAACAGGTGTGAGAGATGTTTGTACATTTCCCCTCTTTCTGTTGGATTTCCCAATGATGTACAACTATAGTATACATACTCTGCACAGGGAAGGCTTTCTATGGAAAAGGAAAAAGACTAACTTTCACACTATTAGCTTTTCCTACTGAGCTCGACTTCTCCTAGTCAGAAGAATCTACCCAACAATCAACACATTTCTGTATATGATTGTCTGCAGACTGTGTTAAAAATGAAGCTGGTGATATGATGGCCAGTCTCCTTTCCCTAGACCATATCAATGATATGTTCATTGAACTGTGCGTTGTTGATGAGATGTAATTTAAGGTTTAAGAAAATCAAGGTTTCAATCTGAGAATACAAAGAAAGTTCATTTTGGGGAAGTGATGGGGAATCTTATCAGTGGCAGTAGTAGTCCAGCTCTCTCTGTTCTGCTGGGGATCAAAAGTACCCCAGTGATTTATGGTACAACTTCATTGAACTACCATATCATGGGGAAAACATCAGTAGTCTGACCATTCTGCCAGTCAAGACCTCACCCTCATCCTCAGCCATTACTTCCACATCAGCACCAATACCATAGACAACTGATGTGAGCACCATGGCATCAAGAGTATGCAGCTAATTCTGCCCAAGTGCACAGCCATAGCATAAACTGATTTGAAGGAGCCACTGAAAGTTGTTGGTGTTGCCAAGATGCTTGATCCATCAAAAGCAAATTCTGCAAAAATAACAAGGTCAGAAAACCTACATGTTTCTTACATCTTGCAAAAAGCAAACCTTCAAGTCAGCAAAGATGGAACCAAAGCTTCAGCAACAACAACTGGGAATCTAATCACAAGGTCATTACTTCCTTTGTTCATTGTAGACAAATTTATTTTTATTTATTTTTAATTAATTTTTTTTTTTTACATTTTATCTAACATTATCCCACAAGTGTTGTCTTATTCTTGGGGCAGACAAACAAACCCTGAAGAGTACACAAAAGAAACCAAGCAAAGCACAGACTGCTTGGTTATGAAGAAGGGTTGTTTTCCTCCTCTTTTTATAGTTCTGCTACATATTTTTTATACAGTATTTTCTTTCTTAAAACAAATTCTTAGGAAGAGATACTCAAAGATACTCAAAGATACAAACATTTCTGCTCTGGGATTTATTTTTAGGGGAAAACAGGTCAGGACAACTGGAACACTGGAATGGAGAATGAAGAGGAAGACTTCAAAATACCTAAGTGATGCCTTAAGCTAATGAACAGTTACCTACGTCAACAATCCACTTGAGTATTTACCCACCAGTTCAGGATTTTTGTTTTATTTTATTTCTACATTTGGCTTTCCAGAGGAAATTTAATGAGTGTGGTGGGGGCAGGATAGACAGCTAATAGTTGTTTCCAATTTTAGGGAAAAAAATTATTTTCCTTTAAAACCTTTTCCCCTAACAAAGTCTTGATAGTAAACATTATCTGAGTGAATAGAAATGGTGAAATATCTGTTCTCTTTGTGTGTCTTTATTGTTTTATATAACGTATGTATTCTCTAAAATAAGTCTTAAACACTTTCTGAATTTTAAAAATACAGTATGAACCATGCTGAATATGAGGGAAACCCTGGTCTCTTCCCTGCTCAGACCTACTCACAGGCTGGGGTAGAGGGATTGTGGCTTAATTTTAAACATAGACCTCCATGCTCGAACATGGGAATCTTCAGTGTATCGCTAACACTTATGTAGGTGCACTTAGTATGAGCCAGACACTATTCTGAGCAATTACGGTCATCACCCCATTTGATCCTTAAAGTGACTTTTCACAGCTGTGGAAATCCAACAAGAGAAATGAGGTCATCTACTACATCACCAGGGGTCTTAATCAAGCACAATGGTTATTGATTCTCTGCTCTTTATTATTATTATTACTTCTATTATAATTATTATTATTATTATTGGTAGAGAAGAGGTGGAGCAAAAACAGATATCCAGGTCATAAGATATGATATGTATTTTGGTGCAGTATGGCTTTATCCCAATAAACCATTTAAGGCAAAAATAAACACACGCACACACACACAGACACACACACAGAGTATGTTTTATCTTTGACACTTGTGTCAACTTCTAACTATATTGGAGTTAGAAAAATTATTAGGGAAATGTCACTGCTGCTATAGCGATGTATGAAATGTCTGAGCATGTTGGCTGATTTTCAGAGTTTTAAGAGGCAATACTTTATTCTCCCAAAGTAATTAATTCAGAAGAGGAGTAAATGCCAGTTAGTAAATCTCAGCGTCAGTGTGTCTGGGTCCTGCCGCTGCTGAGTTACAGCAAAGGGTGCATCCAGTTCTCTGGGCTGATGCCACACCCAGCACCAAGCAGTGGCACAAGAGCAGTGACTGATCTTCTTTTATGCATGTGTTTCCCGTCAGTGTGCAGAGAAGCACATTTTGAACCCCATTCCTACCTGCCAACCCCCCTTTTACAGATGAGAAAACTGAGTTTTACATAAATAATAAACTTCAGGTTCAAGGTCACATATTTAGTGCATGGTAGTTAAAATCAACACTTGTTTTTTTCCAAATCCAGGGTTTTCTCTACCAGACCAGGCTGTACCTTGGCAGTTATTACCTAAATAGAGCAAATGTCAAGGCAAATGACCCCTTGGAGGACATTCTAGAAATGTATTATCTGTCATTTCCATCCATACTCTGAACACTGCCTCCTCGATGGATGATTGAAAGGCATGAAACTGCATGCAGGACATGACACAGCTACTGCTTCTATTTTCCCCAAACATTCCAGACGGAAAAGGAACTTGGAAATGTAAATCTCAGGGTATTCCTAGGGAAGGGATGCATTTTTCAAAGGAGAACCTGGTACATTCTTTATCAAAGCTTTGTGGATGTCATTTGTAAACAGCTTGTTAAATGGTACTAGGAATTCCTTAGGGCTTCTCTCCCCTCCAATTTGCCTTTGTTCCACTGAGTGAAGCAAGATGGGGAGCCTGCCTTCTAGATCCTGATTCAGAGGGTTCTTTCTGAAACAGGTGAGCCATGGACAGAAAGCAGCACTTTTACTCATCTGCTTCTTCCCTGTGGCTGGGCTCTTTGGAAACTTCACACTGTTTCCTACTACTCTGCTTAGGGGGTTAAGTGCATCTCAGCAAGTGTGTGTGGACAGTTCTAGGATTTTCTGAGCCATAACAAGGTGGGTGCTCTCAGTGAACAACAGCAAAATAGAGTAAACTGTGAACACATAACCTCCACAAAAAATATTTTGAATTCCCTGCCTGTCTACTATAAAACTTGTCTTTTTCTCCTTTAAATTCTCCTGCCCTTTAAACTGTCCAAGGATAGTTTGCATGGTGCCACTAACTTATCTGACCTTCATAGATAAATATGAAAAAGGAAGAAATCTGGACTAAGAGCTTGACTTTTTCATTATTTAGGAAAAGTTGCTGTGCTTCATTTCAATTGTCTACTGATAAACCTGTTTAATAGGTGTAAGAAGATGATGGAGTGCAGAAGACCTTAGGGTCTTCAGTTATGAAATGAAAGAATGTCTGGGAAAAGTGCTTTTTTGTCACTTTAACAACATGAAAAGATGAAAATAGGTAATCTGTAAACCATGTAACTTCCCCTGCTGGGTCAATGAAGCCAGAATGTAATTGGGAAGAAAAACTATGCATTTTGGTCATAGACTGCTTTTTCTGTACACTGAGTCATTATTAAAAAAACAAAAAGAAAAACAAAAACAAAAACTGACCTTGTTGAGTTTTGGGGGTTAGGGATCATGTTTTTTTGTGAGCTATGAAATACCTGTTTACAGTAGGTGCTTAACAAATATTTAATCTGTTAAATGATTAACAGATTAAATATTTAATGTATATTAAAGATGATGTAGCCCACATAATGCCTCGTTTTGGGAATACCATTTATTGGTCTAAGTAGGTGGTGAGCTCATTAATGACAATATATGCTGCTCTTACTAAAGAACGTTGCCCATCCACAAATTCTAAAATCTCTTCTCAAACAAGAAGAGACATAGGAAATCCCTGTAATTTTGTCTCAGTTTGGCTGTGAAGCTAAAACTGTTCCAAAAAATAAAATCCATTAAAACAAACAAACAACAACAACAACAAAACAAGTCTGAGGGAGAGAATCCAAAGAAGAGACAAATGGGAAGTAAATCTTCTCCCAAGGATTTGCACTGGGACCTTGTTAGAGCAGGTGTGTTGGCAGCTTTCCAGATAGTGGAAAAGTCTCTGAGCTGACCTGGGCCAGAGTTGGTTTATCATTGGCATACAAGCAGGAAGCACCTGGTCAGAATACAAATGGGCAAAAACTTGGTTAGTTTTTTCAAGCAGGAAACAACCTTATGGGTATAGGTGACCAAGTCTCATTTGAAGTCCCAGAGAGGAAGTCTGGGCTTCAGGGGCTGCTAAATGGCTGTGTGATATAAGGCCTGTGTCAGATGTTTCTTGACACATTGATGAGGTGCAGGTAGACCCAGGAACATGGATGGATTCATTGAGGAGGACAAGACATCAGGAACTGGTTGCTGAATGATTAGCACAAAAGTTGGGGTGTACAGTGTGTCTCCCGAGAGAACTAACTGCATTGAGGTGGTAAGCAGGCCAGAACTGGGACTACAGATTCACAAAGGATTGCATGCTCTGAGTGTATACTGTATAGCAGAAGGAAGAAAAAGCCAAAAGATGCCCACTCAAACTAGGAAAAGAAGTCCTACTCTTTTTTAGTTTCTTTCCTATGCCCTGTACTGACAATACTTAACACCATACCAACTGTAAAGGATAATTGTTGACAAGGGTCCATGTCTGTCACCACAGAGCAGGTAGTAGAGGGTGAATTTAGAGCTATAAGGTAATACATTTATAAATGCAAATAACTATCAAATGCATATTATTTTAAATATAACTTGAATTTGTGTATTAATTTCCTTTCCTCTATATAGTGATTCTTTAAACTTTCACTAACACTCAGATTTAAAATCTGTCCTCTACTGATTCAACCAAATCGCCTACCAACATAGGAAATCTGAATCATTCTTCTTCAAAATATTTCAAAAATTACTCATTCATAAGTGAACTTCAGATTTATTTATCTAGAAAAGAGAAAGAAAGAAAATAAGGAAGAAAGGAAGAAAAAGGGAGGGAGGGAGGAAGAAAGGAAAAATGGAGAGAGAGACAAAGACTGAGAGAGGAAGGGAGAAAGTTGACGGTCAAAGAGCACTCTTCATCAATTTTCCTTGTTTGGGAATAGAATCAAAACAGTCCTATTATTCTTTATGTGAGCATGAACAGAGGACTTGGGTAGAATTTAAGTACCAAGTGAACTACATTCTATACCTTTGGACACATCTCCTTTCTTTGGATGACCAAGAAGTAGAGAATATCAGATAAATCTATACATTTTCATGTTTCATTGTAGCCGGGGAGAGGCTGTAGAATTGAATATGATGCATATCTTTTGTGCTTGAATAAAAAGGAAAATAGTTATGGTAAAAGGGAGTATTTGTTTCAAGAATCTATACATATCTTTGACACATATCTTATATCAAGTGGTGTATTTCCTGAGAACTTAGATTTCAGGTCATCATCTCATGAAATACATGCTCTGTACTGAGAGGACCAGGAGTGAAGAGCATCAAGATGGTTCTCAAATTGTTGGCTTATTCTTTTTTTAAGCTTTTATTTAAATTTCTGTTAGTTAACGTGCAGTGTAATATTAGTTTCAGTCATACAATATAGTGATTCAGCACTTCCATACGACATCCAGTGTGCAATCACAAATGCCTTTCTTAATCCACATTACTAATTTAACCCATCCCTTACTCACCATCCTTCTATAGCTGAGAGCCTATTTCTTGGTTTGCCACTCTTTTACTTATTTTTTTAAAAATTTCAGCATAACAGTATTCATTATTTTTGCACCACACCCAGTGCTCCATGCAATCCGTGCCCTCTCTAATACCCACCACCTGGTTCCCCCAACCTCCCAACCCCTGCCCCTTCAAACCCCTCAGATTGTTTTTCAGAGTCCATAGTCTCTCATGGTTCACCTCCCCTTCCAATTTCCCCCAACTCCCTTCTCCTCTCTAACTCCCCTTGTCCTCCATGCTATTTGTTATGCTCCACAAATAAGTGAAAACATATGATAATTGACTCTCTTTGCTTGATTTATTTCACTCAGCATAATCTCTTCCAGTCCCGTCCATTTTGCTACAAAAGTTGGGTATTCATTCTTTCTGATGGAGGCATAATACTCCATAGTGTATATGGACTACATCTTCCTTATCCATTCGTCCATTGAAGGGCATCTTGTTTCTTTCCACAGTTTGGTGACCATGGCCATTGCTGCTATAAACATTGTTGTACAGATGGCCCTTCTTTTCACTACATCTCTTTTACTTTTCAACCTTTGCTCATTTTTTTTCTCTTTCTTTTTATTATGTTCAGTTAGCCACTGTTTAATACATCATTAGTTTTTGATGTAGTGTTCATGGATTCATTAGTTACATATAACACCCAGTGCTCATCACAACATGTGCCCTCCTTAATACTCATCACCCTGTTTCCCCATCTTTTCACCTCCTCCACTCTGAAACCCTCAGTTTGTTTCTTGGAGTCCATAGCCTCTCATGGTTTATCTCCCTGTCTGATTTCTTCCCCTTCAGATTTCCCTCCTTTCCCCTGTGATCCTCTGAGCTATTGCTTATGTTCCCTGCTAGTTCCATCCATGTCAATGCAAATGGTAGGTATTCATCATTTCTGATGGCTGAATAATATTCTATTGCATATACATACCGCATCTTCTTTATCCATTTGTTTCTTAAATTTCATATATGAGTGAGATCATATGGTATTTGTCTTTCCCCAACTGACTTATTCTAGTTACCATAATACTCTCTAAATCCATCCATATCATTGCAAATAGAAAGATTTGATTCTGTTCTATGGTTGAGTAATATTTCATATATAGTCCCACATTGAGTGCATAAATATTTTTAATTGTTAGATCTTCCTGTTACTATTACATAGTAATATTGTTACAGTCTTTGTTTCAAAGTCTAGTCTGTCTGATATATGATTTTCTACTCTACCTTTCTTTTGTCATCCATTTGCATGATAAATATTTTTCCATTTCCTCACTTCCAATCTGCAAGTGTCTTTAAGTCTACAATGAGTCTCTTGTAGACAGCAAAAAGATGGGTCTTTTTTTCATCCATTCTGACATCCTATGTCTTTTGATTGGAGAGTTTAGACCATTTACATTCACAGTAATTGTTATTAGATACATATTTATTACCATCTGATAAGCTGTTTTTTGGTTGTTTCTGGAGATTTTCTCTGATCCATCCTTATCTTTCTTACATATTTTGTTGTGAATTGATTGTGAAAATGATATATTTGGATTTCCTTCTCCTTTTTCTTTGCATTTTCATTGCACATACATACCACATGATGTATGGTTACCATTAGCTTTGTATATAATCTCTTCTGCAAATAGCAGTCTCTATTAAGTTGACAGTCATTTAAGTTTGAACCTATTCTTTTCTCCTCTTCTTCTCATATTTTAGGCATATGTTATATTTTAATATCCTTTTTATATGTTCCTTGACTGATTTTTTACAGAAATATTCATTTTTACTTCTTTTGTGATTCCTGCCTTTATAATGTCATTTTTGGTCCTCCCTTTCCACCCAGAGCCTCATGTAATATTTCTTGCAGGGTTGATCTAGTGGTCACAAACTCCTTTATTTACTTTTTTCTTTCTTTAGTTTGCCTGGGAAATGCTTTATCTCTCCTATTCTGAACAATAACCTTGCTGAATCAGATATTCTTCGGTGTAGATTTTTCCTCTTTAGCACTTCGGATATATCATCCCACTCCTATCTAGATTGCTTTGTTTCTGTTGAGAAATGTCCAGCTACCATTATGTGTTATTTATTGTAAGTTATGGACTTCCTCTTGCTCTTTCTTTCTCCCTTTCTTTCTTTCTTTTTTTAATTTTTGTGTGAGTAAAACAATATAATATTTATTTATTTATTTATTTATTTGCATATGATGTATTATTTACTTCAGGAGCACAGATCTGTGAATCATCAGTCTTACACAATGCACAGCATTCACCATAGCATATAATCTCCCCAGTGCCCATAACCCAGCCACCCTATAGCTCGACCCCACCCCAAGAACTCTCAGATTGTTTCCGAGATTAAGAGTCTCTTATGGTTTTTCTCTCTCCCTGGCCCCAACTTCTTACATTTTTTTCCTCCCTTCCCCCCATAACCCCCACCCTGCACCTCAAATTCCTCATATCAGAGAGATCATATGATAATTGTCTTTCTCTGATTGACTTATCTCACTCAGCATAATACAGTCTAGTTCTATCCATATCATTGCAAAAGGCAAGATTTCAGAGTTTTTTTGATGGCTGTGCAGTAGTCCATTGTATATATATACCACACTTCTTTATCCATTCATCTGTTAATGGACCTCTAGTCTCTCTCCATAGTTCAGCTATTGTGAACATTGCTGCTATAAACATTTGAGTGCACGTGCCCTTTTGGATCACTACATTTGTATCTTTAGTGTGAATACCCATTACAGTGATGGCTGGGTCATAGGGCAGTTCTATTTTCAACTTTTTGAGGAAATTCCATACTGTTTTCCAGAGTGACTGTACCAGCTTGCATTCCCACCAACAGTGTAGCAGGGCTCCCCTTTTTCTGCATCCTCACCAACACTTGTGTTTCCTGACTTGTTAATTTTAACCATTCTAACTGGTGTGAGATGATATCTCACTGTGGTTTTGATTTGTATTTCTCTGATGCCAAGTGATGTTGACCACTTTTTCATGTGTCTGTTGGTCATTTGAATATCTTCCTTGCAGAAATGTCTGTTCATGCCTTCTGACCATTTCTTGATTGGAGTATTTGTTCTTTGGGTATTGAGTTTGATAAGTTCTTTATAGATTTTGGATACTAGGCCTTTATCTGATATGTCATTTGCAAATATCTTCTCCCATTCTGTTGGTTGTCTTTTGGTACTCTTGACTGTTTCTTTTGCTGTGCAAAAGATTTTGATCTTGATGAAGTCCTAATAGTTCATTTTTGCCCTTGGTTCCCTTGCCTTTGGCAATGGTTCTAGGAAGAAGTTGCTGCTGCTGAGGTCAGAGAGTTGCTGCCTGTCTT
Organism: Mustela nigripes; assembly: GCF_022355385.1. Classification (NCBI taxonomy): domain Eukaryota; kingdom Metazoa; phylum Chordata; class Mammalia; order Carnivora; family Mustelidae; genus Mustela; species Mustela nigripes. The sequence continues at coordinate 25,139,266 of NC_081569.1, forward strand.
CTTCTCATGGATTTTGATGGATTCAGGTCTCACTATGGATTTTGAGCCCATTTTGAGTCTATTTTAGAGTATTGTGTAAGGAAATGGCCCAGTTTTATTCTTCTGCATGTGGCTGTCTGATTTTCCCAATACCATTTGTTGAAAAGACTGTCTTTTGTCCATTGGATATTCTTTTGAAGATTAGTTGATCATAGAGTTGAGGGTGAATTTCTGGGCTCTATTTTGTTCCAGAGATCTATGTGTCTGTTTTTGGGTCAGTACCATACTGTCTTGATGATTACAGTTTTGTAATAGCACTTGAAGTCTGGAATTATGATGCCACCAACTTTGGTTTTCTTTTTTGATGTTCCTCTGGCTATTCTGGGTCTTTTCTGGTTCCCTATAAATTTTAGGATTATTTGTCATTTCTTTGAAAAAAGTTGATGGTATTTTGATAATGATTGCATTAATTGTATAGATTGCTTTAGGTAGCATAGACATTTTCACAATATTTGTTCTTCCAATCCACGAGCAAGAAATGTTTTTTCATTTTTTGTGTGTGTGTCTTCCTCAATTTCTTTCATTAGTACTTTAAATTTCCTGATTACTGATTATTTGTCTCTTTTATTCCTAGGTATCCTATGGTTTTGGGTGCAACTGTAAATGGTATCAAGTCCTTAATTTCCTTTTCTTCTGTTTTGCTGTTGGTGTGTAGAAATGCAAATGATTTATGTGCATTGATTTTATATTCTGTCACTTTACTGAATTCCTGTATGAGTTCTAGCAGTTTTGGAGTGAAAGTCATTTGGATTTTCTGCATAAAGTATCAATCATCTGCAAAGATTGAGAGTTTGACTTCTTCTTTGTTGATTTGGATGTCTTTTATTTCTTTTTGTTCTCTGATAGCTAAGGCTAGGACTTCTAATACTATGTTGAATAGCAGTGGTGGTAGTGGACAGCCCTGACATGTTCCTGGCCTTAGGGGAAAAGCTCTTAGTTTTTCCCTACTAAGAATGATATTCACTGTGGGTTTTTCACAGATGTGTTTTATGATATTGAGCTATGTACCCTCTATCCATACACTGTGAGGAGTTTTGATCAAGAAAGCATGCTGTAGGTTGCCTAATGCTTTTTCACATCTATTGAAAATATTTTATGGTTCTCGTTATTTCTTTTATTAATGCATTGTGTCACATTGATTGATTTGTGGATGTTGAACCAAACTTGAAGCCCTGTAATAAATCCAACTTGGTCGTGGCGAATAATCCTTTTAATGTACTGATGGATCCTATTAACTAATATTTTGGTGAGAATTTTTGATCTGTGTTCATTAAGGATATTGGTTTGTAATTCTCTTTTTTCATGGGGTCTTTCTCTGGTTTTGGTATAAGGAAATAATCCCCATAAAATGAGTTTGGAAGTTTTCCTTCCATTTCTATTTTTTGGAACAGTTTCAGGAGAATAGGTATTAATTCTTCTTTAAATGTTTGATAGAGGGGCACCTGGGTGGCTCAGTGGGTTAAAGCCTCAGCCTTTGGCTCAGGCCATGATCCCAGGGTCCTGGGATCAAACCCACGTCGGGCTCTCTGCTCGGCAGGGAGCCTGCTTCCTCCTCTCTGCCTGCCTCTCTGTCTACTTGTGATCTCTGTCTGTCAAATAAATAAATAAATAAATAAATCTTTAAAATAATGACTAAATAACTAACTAAATAAATAAATGTTTGATAGAGGGGTTCCTGGGTGGCTCAGTTGGTTAAGCAGCTGTCTTCAGCTCAGATCATGACCCCAGGGTCCTGGGATCAAGCCCCATAGTAGACTCCCTGCTCAGTGGAGAGCCTCTCTCAGTCTCTCTCTTTCTCTCTCTCTCTGCCTGCTGCTCTGCCTACTTGTTATTTCTCTCTCTTTCTAATAAATAAATAAAATCTTAAATAAAATAATAAACAAGCAAATAAATAAATATTTGATAAAATTCCCCTGGGAAGCCATCTGGCCCTGGGATCTCTTTTGCTGGAAGAATTTTGGTTACTGCTTCAATCTCCTTACTGGTTATGGGTCTGTTATTTCTTCCTAGATCACTTTTGGTAGTTTATACATCTCGAGGAATACATCCATTTTTTCCAGGTTGTCAATTTTTCTGGTGTGTAGTTGCTTATAATATGTTCTTATATTTGTTTGTATTTCTTTGGTGTTGGTTGTGAACTCTCCTTTATCATTCATGATTTTATTAATTTGAATCCTTTCTCTTTTCTTTTTGATAAGTCTGGCCAGGTGTTTATCAATATTAATTCTTTCAAAGAACCAGCTCCTGGTTTAATTGATTTGTTCTTCTGTTCTTTGGTTTTTATTTTATTGAACTTTGCCCTGATCTTTATTATTTCTCTTCTGCAGAGTTTAGGCTTTGTTTGCCATTCTTTCTCCAGCTCCTTTAGGTGTAGGATTCGGTTGTGTATTCAAGACCTTTCTTGTTTCTTTTTCTTTCTTTTTTTTAAAAGGTTTTATTTATTTGACACAGAGATAGAGAGTACAAGTAGGCAGAGCAGTAGGCAGAGGGAGAGGGAAAAGCAGACTCTTCGCTGAGCAGGGATCCTGATGTGGGGCTCAGTCCCAGGATCCTGGGATCATGACCTGAGCCAAAAGGCACCCCACCTTTCTTGTTTCTTGAGAAAGGCTTGTATTGCTCAATATTTTCCTCTCAGGACCACCTTTTCTGCATCCCAAAGGTTTTGAACAGTTGTGTTTTCATTTTCAATTGTTTCCATGATTTTTTTTAAAAAAATTCTTCTTTTAATTTCCTGGTTGATTCATTCATTTTTAGTAGGATGCTCTTTGACTTCCATGTATTTGTGTTCTTTCCAATCTTCCTCTTGTGGTTCCAATCTTCCTCTTTCTACTTTCAAAGCATTGATGTCTGTAAATATGCAGGGAATGATCCCTATCTTTTGATACTGGTTGAGACCTGATTTGTGACCCAGGATGTGACCTATTCTGGAAAATGTTCTATATGCACTAGAGAAGAATATGTATTCTGTTGCTTTGGGATGGAATCTCTTTCTGTCTTTATTCAATTATTAGAAAGAGAGAAATAACAAGTAGGCAGAGCAGCAGGCAGAGAGAGAGAGAGAGAGAGAAACAAGCTCTCCACTGAGCAGGGAGTCTACGGGGGGCTTGATCCCAGGATCACCAACTGAGCCACCCAGGAACCCCTCTATCAAACATTTATTTATTTATTTATTTATTATTTTTAAAGATTTATTTATTTGACAGGCAGAGATCACAAGTAGGCAGACAGACAGGCAGAGAGGAGGAAGCAGGCTCCCTGCCAAGCAGAAAGACCGACTCGGAGCTCAAATCCAAGACCCTGGGATCATGACCTGAGCTGAAGGCAGAGGCTTTAACCCACTGAGCCACCCAGGTTCTCCTCTATCAAACATTTAAAGAAAAATTAACACCTATTTTTCCTGAAACTCTTGATCTTTTGCTTAGATGATCTGTCCATTTCAGTGAGGGGGTGTTAAAATCCTCTTCTATTCCTGTATTATTTTTGATGTGTTTATTTGATTTTGTTATTAACTAGTTTATATAATTGGCTGCACCTATGTTAGGGGCATGGATATTTACAGTTATTAGATTTTCTTGTTTGACAGACCCTTTAAGTATGATACACTGTCATTCCTCATATCTTATTATTATCTTCATCTGTCATTCCTCATATCTTATTATTATCTTCATCTTAAAATCTAATTTATCTGCTATAAGGATTGCCACCCCAGCTTTCTTTTGATGTCCATTAGCATGGTAAATTGTTTTCCACCCCTGCACTTTAAATCTGGAGGTGTCTTTGGGTCCAAAATGAGTTCCTCGCAGACAACATATCAATGGGTCTTGTTTTCTTTATGCATTCTGATGCCCTGTGTCTTTTGATTAGGACATTTAGCCTATTTACATTTAGAGTAACTACTGAAAAATATTAATTTAGTACCATTGTATTGCCTTTAAGGTGACTTTTACTGTATATTGTCTCTGTTACTTTCTGGTCTGTTTCTTTTAGGCTTTCTCTTTCAATATTTCCTGTAGGACTGGTTTAGTGTTTGCAAATTCTTTTAGTTTTTGTTTGTCCTGGAAGCTTTTTATCTCTCCTTTAATTTTCAATGAACACCTAGCTAGATATAGTATTCTTGGCTGCATATTTTTCTCATTTAGTGTTCTGAATATATCATACCAGTCCTTTCTGGCCTGCCAGATCTATGTGGATAGGTCTGTGCCAATCTAATATTTCTACCATTGTATGTTACAGACCTCTTGTCCCAAGCTACTTTCAGGATTTTCTCTTTGTCACTGAGACTTGTAAGTTTTAGTATTAGGTGACAGGGTGTTGGCCTATCTTTATTGATTTTGTGGGGTTACTGGGTGGTTTTCTGTGCCGCCTGCATTTTGATACTTTTTCCCCTCCCCAAATTAGGGAAGTTCTCTGCTATAATTTGTTTCAATATACCTTCTCCCCACCCCTTTCTTCTTCTTCTTCTGGGATCCCAATTATTCTAATATCGTTTCTCTTGAATTCTCCCCTCATGGTCCAGTAGTTGTTTATCTTTCTTTTTCTCGGCTTCTTTATTCTCCATCATTTGGTCTTCTATATCACTAATTCTCTCTTCTGCCTCATTTATCCTAGCAGTAAGAGCCTCCATTTTTTTTAAATTGCACCTCATTAATAGTTTTTTTTTTTAATTTCAACTTAATTCTTTTATTTTTCCAGAAAGTTTTTTTTTTATTTCTCCAGAAAGGGATTCTCCAGTATCTTCTATGTTTTTTTTTTTTTTTTGAGCCCAGTTAGCATCTTGATAATCATCATTATGAACTCTGATTTCGACATCTTACTAATGTCTGTATTGATTAGGTCCCTAGCCATCAGTACTGCCTCCTGTTCTTTGATTTTGGATGTATTTTGGTCTGTTAGAGGAAAATGCCTCCCAAAATTTTAAAGAAAGAAAAACTCATATATATACACAAAATAAGAGTAAACATGATGAAGGGATGGAATATGATTGTAAAGATGAAAATGTAAAAAGATTCTAAAAATGAATTGATAAAAAGTTGTTTGAAAAAGAAAGAAAATAAAAAAGGGGAGACAATGTGATCAGGCTGAAGACTAGAACAAAGGTACATGCTTGATTTAGGGTATATTTTGATCTGTTAGAAGAAACTGTATCAAAAATTAATGAATACTATTTTTCTGAAAATAAATAAATTGAAAAAATTTAAAAAAAGACAGCTGAAATTAAAAAAAAGAAGAAACTGTATCCCAAAATTTTAAAGAAAGTAAAACTTAAATGTATACAAACAATAAGGTTAAATACAATGAAAGAATAGAATATGACTATAACAGTGCAAATTTAAAAAGATTTTTTAAATGATATTGATAAGATAAAATATTTAAAATAGGTTAGACTAGGAAAGAGGGAAAATTTAAAAAATAGAATAAGAAAAAAAAACTTTAAAAAATTTAACTTTGAAAGACTAAAGAATCATGGGGGGGGGGAGCCATGAATTCTATGTGCTGCATTCTCCTCACTCTGGAGTTCCACAGTTCTCATTGATTGGTGAACTTGGTCTTGGCTGGATGTTTTTGTGGATGTTCTGGGGGAGGGGCCTGTTGCTGTGATTCTCAAATGTCTTTGGCTGAGGTGGAATTGCCCCACCCTTGCACCAGGCTAAGTAATCTGCTTGGTTTTGCTCTTGGTAGCTTTTGTTCCCTGAATGCTTTCTGTACAGCTTTGGAGGATGGGAATGAAGATGGTGGCCTCCTAATCTCTGGCCTAGAGGAGCCAAGAGCCCAGTGCCCTCAGAGAAAAACAATCAATCGCTCCTGTCTGCCTGGTCTCTGGCTGTGCTCTGTGCTCACCTGGCCTTTGACCAAGCATTTCTATCTCTGGCACACAACCCCATTTGTAGTCTCCAAACTCAATAGAATCCTGCAGTATGCTCCTGTGCCACTCCTCCCAGGGGAGGAAGGAGGGATCTCCCCAGATATGCCACCTTTTGGGGTCTCTGCTCCAAGAGCAGTGGCCTGACTATGCTGGGGATTATGGTTTATACCAACACTGAGCTGAGAACCCACTCCTTGGTTCCGTGTTTTCAGACAGCTTCTCCACTCCAATACCTGGGGGCTCTGCCATACTCAGGCACTCCCAGTCTTTCTGTGACCCCAAGGGTCTTGAGGCCACACTGTCCCAGTGAGGGCTCCACGCCCCCCCCCTCCACCTTCCACTCAGCTTCTGGAGCAACATCTCTCAGTGGAGTGGACTTCTAAAAGTTCTGATTTTGTGCTACAGTGCTCTACTGCTTGCCTGGAGCTGGCCCCTCCCTTTACAGTCTATCTTCCCATATACCGCCTTAGATTCATGTCTCTGCACATCTTACCTTCCAGAAAGTGGTCAGTTGTCTGTGTCTAGAATTGCTGCTCTTCTCTTCTTTGATCTCCTGTTGAGTTTATAAGTGTTCAGAATGTTTCATAATTATTTAGCTAAATTACTGGGCCCCAACAAAATTTAGATCTCCTATACCCCCACCATCTTGATCTTCCCCCTATATTGTTACTATTTAAACAGTTATATTTACATCAATTAAAAGTTATTAAAATATTTTATTTTCTCTTTATTTTTCCCTAATACTCCTTTATTTATGTTGATCGGAATTTCTGACATTATTTTTCTTCTGTGTGATAGACATTAACATTTCTTGAAGGGCAAGTCTGTTGTTGACAAATTTCCTTATTTTGTGTTTGTATGAGAAAGCGTTTTTCCTTCACTTTTGAAGGATAATTTATCTGGATATTGAATTCTAGGTTAGTGTTTTATTCTTTCTTCCGGCATTACAATACTTTCTTCCAGTATCTTGCTTGATTATTTTTGGAAGACTTTATTATTGGGTTTCCAGAAAAATTAAGAAGAAGTTACAAATTTTCCATATACTCCCACCCACCCCCACACACATAGCCTCCCTTATTGTCAATGTCCCCCACCAGAGTGGCACATTTGTTATAATTTATGAGCCCACATTTACATGTCATTACCCAAAATCTTCAGTTTACATTTGGGCTCATTCTTGGTGTTGTACACTCCACCAGTTGTGAAAATGTATAATCACATATTCACATTATAGAGTACTTTCACTGCCCTAAAACTCCTCTGTGCTTTGCCAGTTTATCTATGCATCCTGCACCCATCCCATAGCAACCCCTGATTTTTCCACTGTTTCCAGGATTTTGCCTTTTCCAGAATGTCATATAGTTGAAATCACAGTATATGGCCTTTTTAGATTGGCTTTTTTCACTTAATAATGTTCATGTAATGTTCTTCCATGTCTTTTTATGGCTTGATAACTCATCGCATTTTAGTGCTAATTACTATTTCATTATTTGGATGTACCATAGTTTGTTTAACCTTTAACCCACTGAAGAACATCTTTGTTGATTCCAAACATCCATGTGGAGCTTTTAGTGTGAACATAAGTTTCAATTACTTTGGATAAATAACAAGGTGTGTTATGGTGTTGTATGGTTGGAGCTTGTTTTGTTTTGTAAGAAGCTGCCAAACTGTTTTCCAAAGTGTTTGTACCAGCATGGTTTCTGACATGTGCACTGAAATTCTTGTCCTTGTTTCTCTAATGTTAGGATTCGTAAGCCCTCTTACTACCTGCTACCATACTCATGTTTTGTTTTGTTTTCACATTTACTGTTTGCCTTATTTTTCTGCAGTTTGAATATGATATGTCTAGGTTATTTTGTTGTTGTTGTTTTAATGCTTCATGTATTCTGAGCTTTCTGAATCTGTGGTTTGGTGTCTGTCAATCTTGGAAAATTCTTAGCCCTTATTGTATTACTTCATATATTTATCTTCTCCTTTCTTTCCCTTCCTTTTAGTATTTTTTTTTAAAGATTTTATTTATTTATTTTTCAGAGAGAGAGAGAGAGCACAAGCAGGGGGAAAGACAGGCAGAGAGAGAAGCAAGTTCCTTGCTGAGCAAGTAGCCTGATATAGGACTCAATCCCAGGACCCCAGGATCATGACTCAAGCCGAAGACAGATCCTTAACCAACCAAATGAGCCACTTAGGCATCCCTCCTCCTTGTAGCATTATAATAAAATATATGTATTTTATATCACTATATGTATATTATTTCTATTTTACATATATATATATTTTTTTTAAAGATTTTATTTATTTATTTGACAGAGATCACAAGTAGGCAGAGAGGCAGGCAGAGAGAGAGGAGGAAACAGGCTTCCCGCTGAGCAGAGAGCCCAATGTGGGGCTCGATCCCAGGACTCTGAGATCATGACCTGGGCCGAAGGCAGAGGCCTCAACTCACTGAGCCACCCAGGTGCCCTTACATATATATTTAACAATGTATATATGTATATATTTATTTTTTTTAAGTAGGATCCATGCCCATCATGGAGCTCAGCCTAGGGCTCAAAGTTATGACTCAGATCCAGACCTGAGCTGATATCAAGAGTCAGATAGATGCTTGACCAACTGAGCCACCTAGGCATGCTATTAATTATGTATATTAAGCCTTCTGTAATTGCCCTACATTTCTTGAATGTTATGGTCCCTCTTTTTTTCCCCTCACTTTCTATCTGTTGTGGAAGTTTCAAATGACATATCTTCATTATTTCCTTGGTTGTGTAAAGTATACTGATGAGCTCATGAAGATAGTCTTTACTTCTGTTACAGTGTTTTTGGTTTAAAATATTTCCTTTTTTAATATTTATTTATTTATTTTAGAGAGAGACAACACATGTAAGTGGGGGATGGGGCACAGGGAAAGAATCTTCAAGCAGACTCCCCACTGAAGTAGAGCCCACAGTCATGGGACTCGATCTGACAACCCATGAAATCATGACCTGAGCTAAAACCAAGAGTCAGATGCTCAACCAACTGAGCCACACAGGCACCCCTATAACATTTCCTTTTTTCTTTTTTTTAGTGGTTTTAGCTTTCTGCTTATATGACTCAATGGTTCCCCTTCTTTTCCATTAGAACCTTTAATATATTAGTCATAGTTACTTTAAATTTCTTATCTGATTATTCCAACATCTGTGTCATCTTGAGTGTAGTTTTATTGTTGGCTTAGTCTCCCCAGAGTTTTTGTTGCCTTTTGGCCTGTCTTCTAATTTTTTTTGAAAGCCAAACAAGTTATATTAATTAGTAAATATCAAGAAATAGGCCTTTAATGTGAGAATTTATGTTAACCTGATGAGGAGCTGGGCTGTGTGTTACATTTGCTGGAACTGTGGGTGCCAAAGGCTAAAAATCCCTCCAGTGTCCTTTTTGAGTGATTTATGCTTGCCAGGTGCACCTTCTCAGAGAGAGTCTCCATTTTACAGCTCTCTCCTCTCTAATCCACTGTTCTTACACTGGAGCCTTATTGGTTTATAATGAAGTATTGGGGAGGGGGGCTCTCTCTAATTTTATAATTGCATGTAAGTCTTTAAGTAAGCCTGGGTTCCTGGCTATGACTTTCACAAGTGTTTCTCCAGTGGTATAAGATGTTTTCTTCCTTACCCTTACTCACCTCCCTGGCTACAGTATGTTTATCTGATATCCTTGAAGCCCTAGTTCCTGTTGACTGTATCTCACCACCTTTGGTGAGATAGGAAGGCCAGAGGGGCCTGAAGTGCCAGGAATACATTTCACCATCTGAGATAAGGTTCTGGTAAAGACTTTTCTCCTCTCCAGTAGGTCTTTGCTATGTAGTGAAGGCTCCAGGTATATTTTATAATGATTAATCTTCTCCTGCCAGAGAAAAGAAGATATCTTTCTTGGATCTTCACTTTAAGAACCTTATAAGGTTCCTGGAAGTTAAGTCCATGAAAATGTTGGAAGACCTCTGAGGTTGTGGTCATAAGAAGCTTTTCAGTCCATTTTTGTTCACAATGAGCCTCCAACAATCATCAGAATTAAATGGGAGTGTTCCTATCAGCTTGTTGCTTCAGTGATTTCTCCAGAAAAATAAATAGACCTTTGCTTTGATTCTATGTTCATGTGTCTCTCCATATTTCTGAGTGATGATTTGCCTTGTGACCTCAGTTCTTGGATAGGTCTAAAAAAATTCAGTGACTTTCAATTAGTTTAAGCTTTTTCCATTGTTAGGGCCAGTTGAGACAACTTGCAAGCTCTTTTCAGCCTGTAGCTGAGTCCAGAAGTATCTTCATATGCTATTTCAGTTACGGCGAATAGTTAAGAGTCAGGAATTTTCAAAGAAAGATGTCTTGAAACTGGAAACAAAAGTTTGCAGAGTTAATTAAATGTCAGACACTCCTTTCATCAGTAAGAATTTATTGAGCAGCTACTGTTTATGAGATAGTTTAGACTGCTGTATTTATGGAATAATTAATTAACTTAATCCCTTAAAAGCCCCAGTGTGATACATACCATTGTTGTTTTCACTTTTCAGATGAGGACACTGAGCACAAGGTGCTCAAGTAATTTGCTCAAGTCCCAAGAGTGAAGATTCTAAAAGAAGTCTGCAGATCTCATTCTCTTTGCCACTGTATTTTGCCTCTCTCCAACTATTATGTGTAGATAATATACTAACACATAATAATGCAAATAATAATAAGGAAAACAAAATGTTCTCTGACATTTTAGGAGGCAGGAAATTACTCCTGTCATGGGAGATCAGGGAAGACTTGGCATTTCCATTTATTAAAGTTAGGATTTAATAGACAGTTAAGATCATAGGAGTTTTGAGAGGAAAGAAAGTGGTGGACAGACCCAGAGATTCATAAACAGTGTGCAGTGCAAGAGAGAGAGAGAGAAACCTAGAACAGAATGTCAGCCTGGGAGATCTCAACTGTTTCCTGACAACAAGAAAGAGAGCTTTGAATTAAGAAATGAAAGATCACTTGCATGTTTGAAAAAGATCAATGTGTAACAGGGAGCACTGGAGAAATAAGGAACAAAGACAAACATATCAGTTAGATACTTGTTAGACAGTTGTGTAGTGAGAGTGGAAAGGAGGAGAAAGGGCCAGAGGAGACAAAGACTAGTGAGTTGAAGAAATCAAAACTGACTCTAAGGTTGAAAGTTTCTGTGATTAGAAAATGATGAAATAGATTGCTAATGAACAAATTTATATATATGCACATATATATGATATATATATGTTATATATGATATATATCACATATATACATATATGTGTATATTATATATGTGTATATATGTGTATGTTATATATATATATATATGTATATATATATATATATATAATGAAATTGGAACCCTTAGGGGAGAAGTCAAATACTCCTTTAGCTTTTAGGGTGGTTATAATTAGTTGGGCTAGAATCTAAAATGAAGGGTGGTGATCTTCTCAATAACCAGAGACCAAAGAAAAATTATGTCTGTCATAACTCTTACTCATGAGAGGGATTATGTCATTTTTTTTTTTTCAGAAGAGACACAATTTTAGTTAAGTTTAAAGTCTAAAGAAAGTTTATTTAACTCAGATAAAGGGGACAATAGAAATGGTGAAGGGTGGTGTCCTCAGCTCCCAGTCTCACCAGAACATTGTCAACACTGTTAAGATTAAATGGCTCTTTGCAATCTCCCAGCTTTAGGAACATACTGACCAGACATTGGGTCTGCCTTTCTGTCCTTGCAAATGCCCAACCCCCCCTCCCCACCACCACCACGAGGGCATTTCTTCATTGTTTGCCTGGAATAACAGAACCTTGCCTGTTTTGTGAGCCTTGTAAAGTTTTACACAGTTCATAGTTTGTGAGATTATCACCAAAGGAAATGGAGGGATATTTAGAACTTGTGTTTTGGGGGAAACATGCATTTTAGAGGAATGGTTGCACTGCAGTGTTTTCCCAGAAACATATTTTTGGGGGTCCCCATGTTTATTATTTTGCTCAGACTTTACTACATCCTTTACTGCCCTATTTTTTTTCTTTAGTGACAAAAGCACTTCTTATCAGTATTTATTTTTGGCAAATTAAATAATAGCCAAAGGGTTATTGTGTTGGGTTGTGATTTTCCCATGTACACACAATAAACTTTATCTGGAGAAATTACCACACTTGTCACACCTTCATTCCTTCCAAATTGCTTTCCCAACCATCCTTTTAGCCTTCAGGACTTCTCCCCCTGTACATCAGAGACATTTAAAAGTTTCAAGCTTGAAGGTGTCTTACAGATAATCTCATCCAAGATTTTCACTCCATTCATGAGGAGCCAGGGCTCAAAGAGCCTCCCTGTGCTTCTCACAGCACATAGCTGGTCCTGGTAGATCCATGGGGGAAACCACATCTGATTTCTGGTCCAGTGATATTTTTATTACTCAATTTTCAGAGAAATTATAGGAGGGAAAATCCAACATCAATTCAGTAACATAAAACAGTCTTTTTTAAAAATGGATAATCTTATCAATACATAAAAATAGAAATATCGAATATAGATCAATAGGAAGATATGCAAGGGATGATTGCACAAAAAAGAAGGGTTACCAATTATTTGCCAAATGAATTGTAGAAATCCCATTGGTCCTTAGGTTTGGAGAGCCAGAATAGAGCTGGATCAGAAGTGAGAGGAAACTGGGATGGCAGGTCTGCCATGGGGGGAGAGCCCAGCAAGGCTGACTCTGGAAGCCCTGATAGGAGAGGAAAGGCACCCCAGACTTGGCAAACAAACAGGGTGGCCTGTCCAGAGTACTGAGACAGAAGACCTGTGCTGTGTAGCTTTTGGATGTTACAGGGTTTCCACATGAGATAGTTTGTCCACTGGACATTGCTTTGCAGCTAATATTTACACAGGTCTAGACAGGCCAGGTATTCTTTCTTGTGAGTGGTTTTTTTTTTTTTTTTTCTTTTTGTCCCCTTACATTCATTTAAGACTGCATGGCACGTAGGGACTCTGCCAAACCGCTCAGCCATTTAATCTCCATCTCTCTGTCCCTCTTCACCTCGTAAATCAGGACAGATAGTGAGAGAAAGAGGACCAAGGGAGAGTGCGTGCAGCTCTCTACACTAAAAAGGGAGAGGGTGTGTGGGGACGACATTTGTCAGCTTCTCTTTTTCATTTTCCTGAACGAGAAAAAATGACCCAGGAAATCCAACAGGACGTAAATCTAAGGTGAACCAAGCAAGTTGATAACCTTCAAATTAAGACGAAAACATACTGAAGTATGGGATTCAAAGAATGAAAAAAATGAGAGACCGTGAACACATTTTGGGTCGGGGCTGTCTGAGATTATTCCTCAGTGGCCTGTAAGGCAGGTGCTCACATCACCCCATGCTGCAGAGAGGGAAGGAGACTGCAGGAGCAACTTGCTTGGGGCCACAACCCACACATTAGGATCGTGGTTGGACTCAGACCTTAATCCCTATAGCTGAGCTTAAGTGTCAATGCTGAGTGATGCTCTCACTGTCTTCCCCATGCCCCACATTTGACACGGAAGCAGGATGAAATGGTGGAGGTCATAGGGCCCAGTAGTGGCCCCAGAGATAGTGACAGTTAATTCACAGGATTGTGGGGATAAAATAAAGGAAACCACCTCTGTGACATGCCCAAGATTGGCCCCAGCTTGTGCTCATTTGGTAAAAAATTGATACCTCATTTTATCTCTATTTTCTAATTTTGCTATTGTTTACAAAGAGGCACTGAAAGGGGATGGGTATTCTGATATCTGGGTGCCCATCATGTATTTCAATTGTAACACCTACAATCCACCCCAAACCTGTCCCTTTCTGTTCTTTTCTCTGCTCATTAAAGGAAAACTCTGTCTTTACAGAATTTAGAGTTGTCCTGGACGTCTCTCTCACTCCCTCACATGTAGTCACTGCATTCTCTAAGGGTCTAGGTGTGCTCTCAGTGTCTGTGTAGCTTCCTCCAGGCCTGGTGGCAGTTTCTCCATGTGCAGGCTGGTGGATGCCTCTTGCCACCACTTGGGCATTATATGTCATCTCATTAGAGCAGCCAGACTGGTCAGATATCAACTTGCAATTGCTTTCCACCTCACTCAGAATAAAGACAAAGTCCTTACCACATTCCCAAGGCTTGTCCACCTCCTATACAGACACACTATGGGTCCTCCAGGGCCTCAGCCACACTTGATGCCTGTGTTCTGCCCATGTCAGCCATACCTGCCTGCAAACGCTGATCAGCTCTTCTCTCAGACCAAAAGCTTCTTCTCATACAGCTTCTTCTCATACACCTATGCATCATTTTCTTGAATTTCTTGCATTTTATCAAGGTTATGGTGTACAGTTTCACCATATTCAAGAAGCGTTCTGAGATTTGTTTGTAATGAAAGTACTACACCTACCCTTGTGCTCTGCTATATTTTCTTTGAGATGTCATTCATGTTCTCATTCCTGCATTCCCTGCTTTTCCACCCCAGTGATTACCATGAACACAGCAGTTTTCTCTGTTCACCCTGGCACCTCTCGCCCCTGAGGGCAGTATCTGGCACTATAAGAGCTCAAAGTGCTTTTGAAAGAAGGGAGGAAGAAAGGGTTGATGAGGTAGCTGGCCAATTCCAAAGTCAGATCTCTTTGGCTCAAATATAACCTTGCACTGATGACCTTGGGCAATTATTGTATCTTTCTAAAGCCTCAGTTTCATAGTCTGAAAAATTATGGTATAAGAGGAGAATGAAGTTAGACAACCATTATAGAACGGCAAGCCTTGTCTTGGTGGCAAAAAAACTGACAGCAGGCGCAAGTTATCATTTGTACACTTATTCACCATGGGATTAAAGAAAGTCCCTGTCCACCTCCTTCTCAGAAAAACAAGATGGAATTCAATTAGGTGCCATCATCACCATAACCTTGAATATTTTCTAATTAACAAGTGTATACCCTTTTTCAGTTATTTTGACTACAATGAATGAATATATCTTGGGCCTCACTTCACTTTGAGATGGAAACACAATGACAGCACCTACTCCTACAGAAGCTGTCTAAGGATGGCTGGCGCTGCCTGTGTGTGGATGGGGACTTCGAAGGCTCAGCACTTGTCAGGGGCCTGAGGAACGGCAAGAGCACTTAGCTGCACAGGGAAGCATCAAGAGGAGACTTTAAAAAATGCTGATGTGTTTTTTCATATTTTGTGGCTTACGGTATCATTATGCCCTAACCAGAGAAGCTACTATAAGAATTTAATATTTGTTAAGGTTCACTTGAGGGTTGTTGCATTAGAGACTGTTTCACATGTGTTTAAAAAATGATTCAATTCCCATAATCTTAATATCTACCACAGTTTTATGGAAGACTCCCATTAACTAGATAAATGCTCCCAGAAGTCAATGGCTACACTTGCTATATTCAGCACCACATGTCTTGCACTTAGCCTGGGTGATGCACAACTCATCTTATGGAGTTTTTGAATGGACTTCTGCTGTTTAGTGTTTCATAACAAGGACTTGTACATCATGTGAATTCTTGTTTCAATCAAAATACTTTTAATAATCAATAATCAATAACTCTGGGATGGCCAACAGGACCAAATTGTGTTGTGCCAGAAAAACCCAGGATGTTCAGTTTTCACATCAACAAGAAAAGGTCTGTCTCCACTGGCTTCCACCATGAGCTATGCCTTGTTTGTCTCCAACTTTCTCTATGTGTCAAAATCTGTCACTAGATGGGAGCTGCTAGTGATTCCCAACCTTTAACTTGGTGGGAAGTCTCGGTGTGTAAACAAATGGACCATGAGAACAAAGAGAATAAGAGTGTGCAACTGTACAACTCAACAATAAAAAGACAAATAGACCAATTAAAGATGGGGAAAAGATTTGAATAGGCTTTTCTCCAAAGATGATACACAAATGGTCAATCAGTTCATGAAAAAAATGCTCAATAACCCAAGTCATGAAGGAAATGCAAATCAAAACGCAATGAGGTGCTACCTCAACCCACCAGGATGGCTATAACACAAAGACATCATAATAAGTCTTTGCAAGGATACCAAGAAATTAGAAACTTTCATTGCTGGTGGACATGTAAAATGATGCATCTGCTTTGGAAAACAATTTGGCAGTTCTTCAAACAGTTAAACATAAAGTTACATATGATTCATCATTTCCATTTCTAGGTATATAGCCAGGAGAAATGAAAATATACATTCACACTTATATAAAGCTTGTTCATGAATGTTCCTAGCACCATTATCCATTATAAACAAAAAGTGGAAGAAATACAAATGTCCACCAACTGATGAATGGATAAAAAAGGTGTGATATATCCGCATAATGGAAAATTATTCAGCAGTTAGAAGAAATGAAGTTCTGGGGTATGCTACAATATGGATTAACACTGAAAACACTTTATTCAATGGAAAGAAAAGCAGATACAAAAGGACCAATATTTGTATGACTCCACTTATATAAAACATCTACAATAGACAAATTTATAAAGACAAAAGGTCTATTAGTGGATGCCAGAGACTGGGGCTAAGGAGGAATGAAGAATAAAAACTAAAAGGCTTAGATTAGGCTTTCCTGTTGGAGTGAGGACATGTTCTGGAATCAAATATTGGAGTTCAGGAATGTTCCCTCTATCCCTATATTTTGAAGCGTTTTAATCAGGAATGGATGCTGGATTTTGTCAAATGCTTTTTCTGCCTCAATTGAGAGGACCATGTGGTTCTCCTCTCTTCTCTTATTAATATTGGTAATTAATTGATTGGTAACCAATGTTTTTGGTATATTCCAAAAACACTGAAATTTCCACTTTTAAAGGGTGACCTTAATCTATGTCATTTATAGTTAGATAAAGCTGCTATTAAAAATGAATATAGATGATTTATAAGGTGTATTGATCATAATGAATTTTTTATGGTTATATAATAAATTATATCTTACCCTTGATTTCTGTAACAATTAAATTGAATAAAAATGTTTCTATCCAGAAAGTGAGGAAGATTTGATGGAGGATGTGATGGAGGCAGGAGATCTCAATGTATAGCCAAATTTGACTTCCTAGCATCTTTGCGATTTTTACCTTTTAACCAGAGACGCAAGAAATTAATCTCCTGTCACTGTGGTTTGTCATTAAGTTATTAATTACTTTGATACTTATTGAGGACCCACTATGAGGCAGGATGCGAAAGGAGCTACTAATGCCCCATCTATTCCTCGTCTTCAAACTTTCTTTGATGTCTACATATGGATTCATATTCATGTTCATGTTCATAAGACTTGCCACAATACATGCAAAAAGCCTTGGAAAAGTGTATGTTCATTCACTGAAGGATCCTAATTCTTAGACTTTTTCTTAGGGAAATAAAGGATCATTGTTATGGAAAAATGTGTCCATCTCAGCATTTCTCAAATTAGTAAAGAGTTTAACCAATCCAAATATTAAATAATCTGAGATAATTTAAAAAAGATCCCAGTGTGTCCTTTACAAGAACAGACTGCACACTTTGAACATGGTGCTAAGGACTTGTATTCATGACGTGGAAAGAATTTCCCAACATAATGTTGACAGATAAATGTAGTTAGATCACAGCAGGAGTTCTATAACCCCATGGATTTATTTGATTTATACAGATAAGGGTAAAACAAGTATAGTACAATGTTAATTGAAGATTCTACATGGATAGGGTGCTCATTATAAAAACTTGCAGTGTTTTTGTACACTTGAAATTTTTGTAACATTATAAAGATTAATTAACTTCAAGAGTGGGGCATTTATTAGTTTTGTTTTTATTTTTGTTCTTACTGGGATTCCACAGGGAGGTACTCCAATGCAGAAATTACCCTTGCAGTTTAGAAGTCCTCCATTATGATTAACTCCCATCCTCTCATTGTCTTCCCTAATACTGAAGAGACTAGCCCTTTATGTTCATTCTTCCCATTCTGCCTCTGAAACTATTCCCAGTGAATAACTTGAATTTCTTAAGATACATTAAGTCTCAGTGAAATTTATATTAGCAGCTGTGACTTCTAAATGTGTGAACTGACTTAGCATAAGATTAAAAAAAAACAAACAAACCCAGTCCATGTGCCCACTAATAAAGCAAAAATGCTCTCAGTATTAGGTAAAACTCATAAAAATTATTGAAGACCCAAAAATCTTTTATTGATATGCATTATCTCCATCAGTATTTACTAAATTAGAGATTAAAACAGTCATTTTTTAAAATTTTATTTTATTTTTTCAGTGTTCCAAGATTTATTGTTTATGTCCCACACCCAGTGCTCCATGAAATATGTGCCCTCCTTAATACCCACCACCAGGCTCACCCTCCCCCCACCCCTCCCTTCCAAAACCCTCAGTTTGTTTCTTAGAATTCACAGTCTCTCATGGTTTGCCTCTCCCTCCGATTTCTCCTAATTCACTTTTCCTTCTATTCTAATGTCCTCCATGTTATTCTTTATCTTCCATGAGGAAGTGAAACCATATGATAATTGACTCTCTCTGCTTGACTTATTTCACTCAGCATAATCTCTTCTAGTCCTGTCCATGTTGATACAAAAGTTGGGTATTCATCCTTTCTGATGGAGGCATAATACTCCATAGTGTATATGGACCACATCTTCTTTATCCATTTGTTTGTTGATGAGCATCTTGGCTCTTTCCACAGTTTGGCTATTGTGGACATTGCTGCTATGAACATTGGGGTACAGATGGCCCTTCTTTCCCCTACATCTATATCTTTGGGGATATAGTGAAATTTCAGGATCATTGGGCATCTCTATTTTTAATTTTTTGATGAATCTCCATACTGTTTTCCAAAGTGGCTGTACCAACTTGCATTCTCACCAACAGTGTAAGAGGGTTTCCCTTTCTCCATATCCTCTCCAACATTTGTTGTTTTTGCCTTGTTAATTTTTGCCATTCTAACTAATGTAAGGTGGTATCTCAATGTGGTTTTGATTTGTATTTCCCTGATGGCTAATGATGATGAACATTTTTTCATGTGTCTGATAACCATATGTATGTCTTCTTTGGAGAAGTGTCTAAAGCTGAGTCATGTTAATATATGCATTTATTAGTTCATTTAAAAATAACAAAAAGCCTACATAAGTAGTGTACTTCTATAGAAACAACTATATTATTCAAAACAAAAGAATTTAGCAAGAATTTAGCAAGATCAGAAGGTCTGACTCCCACCCTGGTTGTACTTTTGGAGGGCGACAAGTTCTTAGATCAAGAGCCGCAGTGACACCCTCTGGTGGCAATGAGGCACTGCAGGTTTCTTTTATAGACAACGAAGTTTGGAGGGAAATCCACGGAAAGGCATTACCCGGAAGGCCGGTTTGGCCTCCCTCCTCCCATCCAGGATGTCCCAGAGGCCTCCTGGCCCCATGCCAGTCCCACTTCAGGATGGTGCCCCAAACATCATGAGCGGGACTCATCTTCTCAGCGGGACAATTGTCTATTGTGTCTTTGGTCCTTCACTTCCCTCAGTCAGAAGCTGTTTAACATGTTATGCAATTATAATGAAATATATTTATTTTTATTGTTATACCTTCTTTTCAACCTTTTTTTCTCAATATGTTCAATTTTAATCAGACTGTAATGTTTTCCACAGTGACCTATAATTAAAACTTAATCGAATGAAAGAAGATATATTCATTTAGTTATTTTGTTTTTTAATTTTTTTAAAGATTTATTTATTTATTTAGAGAGAGAGTGTGTGTGAGCTGGGACAGGGGCAATGGGAAACGAAAAGGAAGAGAATCTCAAGCAGAGTCCCCATTGAGTGTGGAGTCAGGGATGGGGCTTGATCCCATGACTTTGAGATCATGACCTAAGTCGAAATCAAGAGTTGGGCACTTAACTGACTGAGCCACCCAGACGCCCCCATTATTTTGTTTTTGCAAGTGATCAAATAAAATACAAAACAAAAGGTAGGATAAACAATGCAATTCTTTATGAGCCTGGATATTATAAACTGTGGTTTGGAGCTGAGGAAACAAACATTTGTGATCTATCTCCATGGTTAAAAGTATAATAAAATATAAATTGAAAGGGAAAGTATGTGTATAAGCATTTCTATCTAATTTTCTGTGATCATTTCTATGAAGTCATTATAGTCAAATGACATGTTGCAATTTTTGAGGGTTTACTAGATAATCTCTGTTATTTCCATGCATGTTTATCTTAAACCCCCATCCAGATTTTTCCTTTCTTTAAGACAGATTTGAAGCAGAGGCTTATGTAAGCCAGTGAAGTCATGCCAAGATTATCTGAACATCTTTATAAAACCTTCAAGTTCTCTGATTTAGGTCTGATATAAATATTTTTGTATGTGTCCTCTTTCTCTTCCTCCTCCTCCTCTTCCTCCTTTGTAAGCTTTTCTACTTTGTTTGTCAATTTACCCCACAGTTTTTTGGTATGGAGCACACATTGGGCTCTGTATTAGGGCCTGGGTACAGCGGGAACCGGCTTCTCTGTCTCTAAGAATCAGGACCCAGAGCATATCCAGACCGTGATATAGTGTTAAAGGTACTATGCAAGGAGAGAAAATACTTTTTTTTTTTTAAATTTTTATTGTGTTATGTTAGTCACCATGCAATACATCATTAGTTTTTGATGTAGTGTTCCAAGATTCATTGTCTATGCACCATACCCAGTGCTCCATGCAATAAGTGCCCTCCTTAATACCTACCGCCAGGCTCACTCATCCCCTCCTCTAAAACCCTCAGTTTGTTTCTCGGAGTCCACAGTCTCTCATGGTTCATCTCCCCCTCCGATTTTCCCCCTTTCGCTTTTGTAAGGAGAGAAAATACTTAAGGGTTCACCAGGTACTTTTAACCTAACCAGGAGGAGAGGTGATACTCAGTCTGAAACTGAAGTAGCTATAGCAGGACAGGCAGGATTATCCAGTGACCAGGAGAATGGGGGACACCCAAACCTTATTGCTCTTTCTCGGGCAGACTCATTGGGAGTCCTATCCTGCCTGGAGAGTACGATTCAAAGAATGAGCAGATCGGAGGGCTTAGGACATGACCATGGCTTCTGAAAGCCCAAGTAAAAAAGAACTAGCATTCTCTTGTCCAGATATTTAACTGCTCTGGGCCCAGAGCCCTGCAAGTCAGTTGGAAGATATTTTACCTGGAAAGCATTTTCCTTAGAATGTGTGGTTGTTTCAATGAGAATGTACCCAAGGGAGATTTTATTAACATGAAACACCACAGGTGAGTAATTCCTAGTAGACCAACCATCATTGTCCAGGCATGTGACCTGGATAAGGAACTCCCAGTCTCCCTGCCAGTGTGTCTAGTGGCAGGAAGTGCTCCTCCTTGAGACACCTGGGTGGCTCATTTGCTTAAGCATCTGCCTTCAGCTCAGGTCATGACTCCAGAGTCCTGGGATCAAGTCCCACATCGGGATCCTCCTTGCCCCGTGAAGAGCCTGCTTCTCCATCTGCTTGTGCACTCGCTCTCTCTCTCTCCCTTTCTCTCTGACAAATAAATAAATATTTTTTTTAAAGGAAATGCTCTTCACTATGCTCACTATTCCTTTGCAGTTACTACATAAGCCCTGCAATCCTCCTTCTGCCAAACCAGACTCTCCTGTTGCAAAGATGACCCCTGAGAAATTCAAAGGTTGCCACTGTGATGTTAAACTCCCTTCTGCTTCTGGGAGGAGGAGCCCAAGTGTCTTTGGCTCCCAGAGGAATGTGTGGGATGCTCCCTCATCTGTGTGAAATGGCACCCTTGATGCTTCCAGATGGTGCTGTGTGTCCATGAGTCAGGCAAATATGGAGTTGAGCTCATGCATTCAGGGCTGAGGTCCACTTCTTAGCAGTATGACCTTGGGTAATTCATTCTGGGACTGACTTGAGGTCTTTGCCTCCATAATTGGTAAAGAGAGATCATTAATATCTTATTTCAACACCTCTATGCAAGAGTAAAACCATCACTTATTTAAATGCCTAAATATTGTGCCTGGCAATGAGCAAGTCCCCAGTATTTGTGGTCCATCATGATCATAGCCTTTCCCAGGCTGAATGAGGGCACAGAAAAGCAGAGCCTTCTGCTCATTGACTAGGCCCGAGGGGTCTGAAGGAGTATATCCATATGGTGTGTTTAGCTAGTAGGTTCAACAAAACACTTGGGCTTGTGGTGTAATCTAGCATGGCACTTGGGGCACTTCCACAGTGAACCTCACTTTCTTCTGGGTCAGCCTGTTTCTGGATTTTGAGTGAGGTCTGTTTATCTAAATGGTACCACAGAGGTGGGAAAAGGCCAATTCAATGTCTTAGGTAGGATTCTGAATTAACTTGTTCCTGGAATGATGTTAATAAACTAAGACTGAGAATTGGATCAGTGTTTTCTCTGAACATTATTCCATTCTGGAGGTAAGGGTGAAGGAAATAGTATTATTTTCCTGGGTAAACTTCCATGAAATTGAATTCAAGCTGGTTTCACCCTCATGGACATCCCTGGCAAAAGACAGCAGACCTCTCCTCTCCCTGGAGAGCCCAGAGAGGATTCTTCCAAATTTGGGCCCAAGCACACTGACCTTTAGTGAGGATGAGTGGTCAACACACTGTGAAGATAAGAGGGCAGGTGATTCTTCTGCATTTATGTATTCTAGTATAGATGTCTCCCAGTTTTTGTTACACTCCTAAATCTGCCCTTCAGTTAGAGACAGTCTAACAGAAATGTATCTGTCAGGGATGCCTGGGTGGTTCAGTTGGTTGAGCACCTCAATCAGCTCATCTCAGATCATGATCCCAGGACCATGAGATTGAGCTCGGAGTCTAGCCCCCCATCAGGCTCTGTGTTCAGCAAGGAGTCTGCTTGATATTCACTCGATTTTTCCCACTGCTCTTCTCCTTCTCTCTCTCACCCTCTAAAACAAACAAATAAATCAATCTATTAAAAAAAGGAGGAGTATGGCCAATTAAGTCAAATCACAACATTTCCCATTCAATCCATAATTTCAACAATTCTAAAATGACTATCACATAATCTGTAAATATTAAGACTTATTGAACTGGCTGATTTCACTAGTCCCTTAGAGGATAATTCAATAACCCCCATTTTATTTACTTTGAGAAAATTCATGTTACAAAATTAATATACGCATGTGTATTTTGCAGACACTCACATTCAACACCATTTTTCTGTCTCCCAACTGATTGTATTTAATTATGATGACCACAAATGCCAATTATACAAAATGATCTTCTATTTGCTTCCATGTGCTTAATGTTAGATTGGATATTTTCCCAAGATACTGAAAAATCTTTCAAGAGCTGAAACTGGCTTAATTAAATATACATAAAGAATATTAAAAACATACAAAAGTGGAGAAGTGACACCTTCTACAATCATCTTCATATTTTGTTCTTTATCTGGTGGTTTCACTTTAATGACAGAAATTAGGTTAAAATGTAAAATCTAGATTAGTAGGTCCCACCAAGAGGGAATTTTTGCACATGGCAAGTTCCCCAACAGGATTCATTTGTGAGGTTCAGACATAGAATTAAAGATGATGTTTTAGTTTGAGTCAGTGTGTGAAGATGTTCTTTGGAAGAAGTCAAGAATCAAAATTAAAAAAAAAAAAAAAAGAAATATTGTGATGACCTTATAGTTCCGCAAAAGTAGATCTTTTCAAGGGACTAGTTTTTGGCTAAGAAGGCAGTAAGAACAGATTAATGCCTCTTTCAATCGTTAACTTTTTATGGTTTTTACTTTTCAGTGCACATTAAGACCATTCTGATGTAGTATTTATTTCAGTATATTATAATGTGAAAAATAGACATTAGTGAAAATGCCTCCCATTTTGTGATTTTGTCATGTAACAGGAAATGGAAATTTCACTAAGAGGATGTTGCTCTGTATACCTTGACATTCAGTTGGATGCCTTTTACTTAGCACTGACATCATGCTCTTCTCTAGGTTATAGTCACTGCTTCCAACTAGTTAGGGCTTACCTATCCATCTCAGATGTTAGATGTATTTCAAATGATGTATCATGTAGATGTATCAGTATTTCAAATGAGCTTCTCTCCACACAATGTTGCAACTGAACCTCTTTAAACTGTCAAAAATAACACTTTGTTCTTCAGTATGTCAAGGGACTAGAGAGTACATAGGAATAAAACAAGTAATTATATTGATAAGCAAGAGTTTATGAAAATAATGATATTGTATATTGTTACAAATTATAGAAAGATTTACAATAAATCCAGTTTTAAGAGCTTATAATAGGTACATAGTTCATTAACAATTTGTATCCTCCTCAGGTTTCTGTAAACTTTCTGGCCACCCCAAACGCTCTCTGTGTTTGAGGGAAAAAGACCCTACACCTCCATTTTTCAGACTCCCTCACAGACATTGCCGAGGAACATTTCCATCTTGCAAAGAGGTATATCTCTTGATAAAATCAGTAAGAGTACCCTGAATTTCTCATGTTATAACTTTGATATGATTTCTATATATTAAGGAATGAAAATGTGGATGAAATCTGTGCCCATTCCCCAGTAAGTCCTATCAGTAGGATTCTAGGTCCAGCTAGGCACAAGACCTCACTCTAATCTCAAGCCTAGACAAACAAAATGAATTCCCAGTGTTTGCCACTGGGAGCACTAGAGCTGTGACCTCCCTTCAGAAGGGTCCAAAGTTGAGGCAATCAGCCCAAGTTTCTGTATCTCCATATCAGTGGCAGGTCATTAGCCATAGGTGTTCCAAGGAGGAGGCAAATCCTGGGCATGGTGGTCCCATGTAACTGTGGGTGATTGCCAGGGAAAGATGCAGCTATGAACTGACTTTCTCAGCAGCTGAAGGTCAGGTACATCTGCCTGAAGAGAGGATCTGGGATGAAGCAGCAGGTTATCTACAATGGAAGCGGAGTGAAATGATGTGAAAGACATGAGAGGATTCACTCATGGGGGAAACAGGTGAGCATGGCTAACATATCACCTGACCTCATGATCACAGCATTCCTGGGAAGAGAGGCAGACCATCAGAAATCAGGCAAGCATAAGAAAATTGGTTTATAAAAATTAAGATTTAAGAAAGAGGTAAGTGCTATGAAGTAAATAAAGTAATGATTGGTATGGAAGTGTATAAGGCTTGGTGAGACTTGTTTAAAGTGGTATCAAATGAGCTGAACTGAAAGTATAAAAGAAGTTCCTCCGTGAAGACCTGAGGATGAGCATTCAGATATAGGGCTGGACAAGATAGAGGGAATTGTCAGGTCATTGAATCTAAACCCCTTGCCACAGTGGTTAGGTAACTTTAAGAAATCTAGTTCTGTCCAAAGTGGGGGGAGAGGGGGTGGCACCAACCAAGTTAAACTGATGAATTTAGATTCTTAATAAGTGTTAGTAGGTCTCTTAGTGCCACCATATAGTTTGTTTTATTTTAGACAAGTTTGTGGGAGAAGGATGGCCACTCTTAGGTCTTGCTCATCCTTTGTTCTCAGAGCCTATGCCAATTTGTCTACATAGGCTAATTCATAAAGAAAGCCTGGAATGGGAGGGCCATGCTTCCTAATCGGTGCTGGTAATGACCAGATGAGCATCCCAGGCCAGACAAATATGGCCCAAAATGTTATTGTTATTCACAGAGGGTCCTCAGTGGTGTGGGGGGTTTCCTTCTGGATGCTTCAGGAAGTCTTTAAGAAGGACTGCAGTTATGGGGCACATGGGTGGCTCAGTTGGTTAAGTGTCTGCCTTTGGCTCAGGTTATGGTCCCAGGGTCCTGGGATTGAGTTCTAAACTCGAACTCAGCTCCCTGCTCGGTGGAGAGCCCACTTATCTCTTTCCTTCTGCCACTCCCACTGCTGTGGTCCTTCTCCCTCTGTCAAATAAATAAAATCATAAAAAAATTTAAAAAAAGGACTGCAAACACTTTGGATACCTATGAGGACAGTACTTTGAAGAATCTATAGAATAAGATCAGACACCCAAACTAGGAAAGAAGTAGGTTATGGGGAGGTGCCTGGGTGGCCCAGTTGATTAAGGACCTAACTCTTGTTTTTTTTTTTTTTTTTTAAGATTTTATTTATTTATTTGATAGACAGAGATCACAAGTAGGCAGAGAGGCAGGCAGAGAGAGGAGGAGGAAGCAGGCTCCCTGCTGAGCAGAGAGCCCGATGTGGGGCTCGATCCCAAGACTCTGAGATCATGACCTGAGTTGAAGGCAGAGGCTTAACCCTCTGAGCCACCCAGGTGCCCCTAACTCTTGGTTTTGATTAAAGTCATGATCTCAGGGTCAAGAGATTGAACTTCAACTTGGGTTCTGCACTCAGCACCAAGTCTGCTTGAGATTATTTCCTCCTTTCCTTCTCTACCTGCTCATGCTCTCTCTCTCTCTTTTTCTTTTTAAAATGAATAAATAAAATTTTTTAAAAAAGAAGTAGGCTAAAGGACCTAATCTAGGGACAATAGGATACAAAAGCAGACTGGGTTTGCAAACCTGAGGTCTGGTATCACTAAAGCAATGACATTACAAGATGGGCCATGTTGTCTTTCTGGAGTTTGTTCATGCCTGAGAGTAATGGAGAAGGATAGAAAACTTGGACTAATGCTAGTCCAAGCTTTTTTTTCTGTCCAATGAGAGTTTCTGCACAGATGCTATAGAGAGAATGATTGAGTCATGAGTGAGAAGAGGGAGATGGTAGGGGATCCAAGATGAAATGTCATGAAAGGAGAGAGGAAGAGGACTCCAGAGGCAAGATGCACATTAGAAACTTAGTGAGATCTATTTTCACTATTCATTCACCCTCCAGGACTTAGTCCTGATTTTGAGCAGGTCTAAAGACTTGAGTCAGTTCCGGCAAAGGTCCAAAACCTGTGGTCGTCCATTCCCAGGGTACAACTGCCTCCTCTATGACAGGCACTGCTGCAGGAGCTGGGGATACAAAGGAGGAGAAGGCATATGCTTACCTTTCACCCCTGGAGTGAGAATGCCTCTCATTCCTTGGCTACAGTGAACAAACACATAGTAGGGACTTTTTCTTTTGAAGACAAACATATTGTCAGTATCAACCACCCTCTCTGTCTGACTTAACCCAGGATTGAACAGTGAGCAATTGTATTTTCCCTTTCTCCACCAATTTCCCACATTGAGGGCATTTCCTCCTCCCCTCTCTACCATTTATGCATCTACTCAGCTCTCAGCTCTCAACTTAGTCATAATATGTGAGTTGTTAATTCTTCAAAGACATAAGAGAACAAAGAGGACAGTAAGTCTGCTATGGTGCTTCAACATCTCCCTGGAAAGATGACTACATGGTCCATCGTGATGCATAGCCTGTCTTCTGGAGTCCTTCTGTCTGTACACAGGAATGTGGGATCAGATAGGTACATATATTGGACCTAAATGGACCTTCCTTTAGAAGAAGATGGAACTAATATTTATACCAAAAGAGGAGAAAGATAGTAACAGAGACTAGCCACTAGTCAAGCACAGGATATCATGCTGTGGACATGTAACTCTACATCAAAATCATGTTCACAGTGACCTCAGTAAACATTTTAAGAACCAGATTTTTGTCATTGTAAGTTCATATTACAAAAAGCTTTTTTCTGGTTTTATACATTTCAAGAGGAAAAACTAAGTAGACTAATCGCTTCCAACTAAAGGGATCTGTTTTTGTGTTTAGAATTTATTTTGCATGGCAGTCACAAGGCTAAGTTACACTCAGGCACTAAGTAGATGTGTCCTTTTAGGCATTATTATGATCTCACAAGGCAGATTGTGCTTCTACATGTCTTAAAGTGACCACAGTTTGAATCTGAGTAATGATGAGATTGCGATGTTGCCTAGACAACAAGTCCTCCAACCACATGAAGGAAAAGTATTCTTGGAGGACCCAGCACCAGTGACACCTCTTAATATGACTGTAAATGGAGATACTATTCAAATATCATTTGGAAAGTCCTGGCCCCATTTAGATAAGAAAGTTACATACACATTCCCTGCTATGAGTAGAAAGTGCCATTCTACACTAACACCGACAATATTTCCTTCACAATACCAAGAGAGCAGTGGAGGGCAGAAGAGTATGGTGTTTTCTAGAACTATTTTTTTGTCAGCCTTCCTGGAGTACTTGAATTTGCTTGAAGCATATTATTTTAAAAATACCTCTTTTTTAAAATTTCAATTCTATTGCCTAGCATATAGTGTATCATTAATTTCAGATGTAGATTTCAATAAATCATCAGTTGTATATAACACCCAGTGCTCTTCACATCATGTGCCCTTCTTAAGGCCCATCACCCAATTACCTTATCTTTTAACTTGGGTGTTCATATAGCATAATTCCAGACTGTTTACCAATCAAAGGTAATAATAATGTAGTAATTGAGGTCAATATCAAAGAAATGGAATACCATTCTATGTAATATTCCTACAAGTTTCATATGGCATTATCACTTTTTTGGTCTTTTTATTCTGAATTAATTTCAGAATTATAGGAAAGAAGCACAAGTAGGAAAAAGAATTTTTGTATACTTTTTACTTATACTCTTCAAATGTTGACATTTTACCACATTTACTTAATTATTCTCTCTTTATACACACACACAAACACAAAAACACACACACCCAAGGTTTTTGAGGGATTTTGTTTGTTTGTTTTTGCTGATCTAGCTGAGAGCAAGTTACAGGCATATTGCCTTTTTACCATTGAATACCTCACCCAGTATTTCCAAAAATGCAGGACATTCTTTTATATAATATGAGAATGTTTATAGTAATAAGGGAATTACATTGATATGATACTATTATCTAACCTACCAACTTTTAAAAAATTTCACTAGCTGTCCTGATAATGGCATTTGCAGCTAAAAACATACACACAGTCCAAGGTTATGAGTCTAGAATAAACAGCGGTATTTTTCCTGTTCTGATTTCTTAAGCCTCCCTTATTGTGGACTCGTTCTTCAGTCTTTTCAGTTATTTTGTAGAACACCTCTCCATAGGATCTGTGTGATGTACCTTCATGAACAGAGTTGCATTATGTATTTTTGGCAGGAGCACCACTAGGGAACATTGGCAGTGCCTCATGTTGGGGGCACATGATGCTCCTTGTCTCTAACTGGGGATGTTAATTTTGATTACTTGTTAATACAAGTCACTATTTTTTATGTAAAGTTATTAATTTTCTATGCATAATTAATTATTCTTACAAATGTTGCTTTCAAAATATTCCTGGAGGATGATCACTGTCATTAAAAATATAGAATCAGAGGTTCAGAAGTTACATAACTTGCACAAGTCACATATTCTGTTGAGTATACAGATTCAGGTCTAATGCCAAAGTTTAAACACTTTTCTCTCTACTATTAAAGAAAGGAGCATAAAATGAAAACAAAGTTTTATTTTTATATTGATTTATGTTTTGTTTTTATTTATCAAAGTTACTAAAATAATAGCATTTGAGTAATTGTAGATCTAATTGGAAGAATAGTCCTCTACAAGGCAGTTTTTTTTTCTTTCTTTCTTTCTTTTTTAATATTTTATTTAATTATTTTTAGAGAGATAGAGAGAGCGAGTGAGCGAATGCAGGAGCATGAGCTAGTCTGGGGAGGGGGGTGTGCAGTGAGGGAGAGGGAGAAGTAGATTCCCCACTGAGCAAGGACCCTGATGCAGACCTGATCCCAGGACCCTGGGATCATGACCTGAGCTGAAGGTAGACACTTAACTGACTGAGCTGCCCAAGCACCTGACAGTTTCCTTTCCTTTTTTTTTTTTTTTTTTTTTTAAATTTCTTCTCAGCATAACAGAATTCATTGTTTATGCACCACACCCAGTGCTCCATGCAATACGTAATAACCAATGCTCCATAATACCTATCACCTGGCACCCCCAACCTTCCACCCCCCACCTCTTTAAAACCCTCAGATTGTTTCTCAGAGTCCATAGTCTCTCATGGTTCATCTGCCTCTCCAATTTCCCTCAACTCCCTTCTCCCTCCATGTTATTTGTTATGCTCCACAAATAAGTGAAACCATGATAATTGACTCTCTCTGCTTGACTTATTTCACTCGCATAATCTCTTCCAGTCCCGTCCATGTTGCTACAAAAGTTGGGTATTCATCCTTTCTGATGGAGGCATAATACTCCATAGCGTATATGGACCACATCTTCATTATCCATTCGTCCGTTGAAGGGCATCTTGGTTCTTTCCACAGTTTGGTGACCGTGGCCATTGCTGCTATAAACATCGGGGTACAGATGGCCCTTCTTTTCATTACATCCGTATCTTTGGGGTAAATACCCAGTAGTGCAATGGCAGGGTCATAGGGAAGTTCTATTTTTTAATTTCTTGAGGAATCTCCACACTGCTTTCCAAAAAGGCTGCACCAACTTGCATTCCCACCAACAGTGTAGGAGGGTTCCCCTTTCTCCACATCCTCTCCAACACATGTTGTTTCCTGTCTTGTTAATTTTGGCCATTCTAACTGGTGTAAGGTGTTATCTCAATGTGGTTTTAATTTGACTCTCCCTGATGGCTAGTGATGA